>NC_084569.2:420000-467500 GCF_033978685.3 Nerophis lumbriciformis
CCCATTAAAATCTCCTGATGATTGAGGGAACCCCTCATGAAACAGGCCTGTAGAGATGAAGTAGTCTTGTGATTTTTTTCCCACACATATATATATATATATATATATATATATGTATGGCACAAATTGTGGAATAGACACATTTTTTCAATGTTTTCGACATCAAATGTTTTATTGTATTCGACAACAACAAACAGAGAAGAAAAAGGTTATCTATGCCTGAGAACAACATTAAATATGAAATAATTGACTTCAAATCAAGAGCAGAGCAATTCAGGCTTGTTGGGGGGAATCTTGCTTTGGGAGGTTAGACGTAACCTTTGACCTGTGAGGCCGGTGCCCTGCGAGGACTACTCTCCCCGCTGCTGAAGGTGGGAGAACCCGGCATCCCGGGTGGACTCGAGCCTGCGTAGAGCAGGGACCCCCCGATCAGTAAGAGCCCCGAGGCCCCCCAGCCGATGTAGAGTCCCGGGCCCAGCTCGCGCTTGTGCGGCGCGGCCACGTGCGGGTCATAGAAATCCCTGATGATGGAATGGGCCGTCCAGCAGACGGGCACCAGGAAGAGGAACCCGGCAATGGCGAAAAGGATGCCGGAAATACGGGCGATGCGGGCCTTGAGACTATTAATGCCGATGCATTTGGTGCACTTCACCCCGAGGACCCCCAGAGCCAGCGCCACGCCACATAGCAGGATGGAGAGCACGGTGAGCCCCCGGGCGGCCTGCATGTCGCTGGGCAGCGCCAGCAAGCTGTCGTAGACTTTACACTGGATCTGACCCGTACTCTGCACGATGCAATTCATCCACAGGCCTTCCCAGATGATCTGCGCCGTCACAATGTTGTTGCCGATGAAGGCGGTGACTCGCCACAGCGGCACGGCGACCACCACCGCCCCGGCCACCCAGCCCAGGATGGACATGATGAGGCCCAGCAGCTGCATTCCCGTGGTTGCCATGGCGGACTGTGATGTGGTTTCTCTCGCTGCTATCTAAGTTTGCGCTCGTTGAGTCCTGACGTCCCACCGCTCGGGTCTCCAGGTGATGATGTCACGCAACTGAAATGAGGAAATCTGGAATCCGGAAAACAAACAAATGTGACATTAGCAATTAAATATTTAGCTTTGTGGGTTCCAGCTTCCAGGGGTATCATCTAGACCAGGGGTCGGCAACCCGCGGCTGTAGAGCAACATGCGGCTCTTTCGCAGGCCCGGCCCTAACCAATCTGGCGCCCTAGGCAAGATTTTAGGTGGCGCCCCCCCCACATCGGCAGTGAAGTGTATATACTCACAAGAAACCGAATAGCTTTGTCTTTGACCTTTTTTTTTTTTTTTTACTTACAACTATACCTAATATATAAAGGGGTGGAAAAGTGACTATTACCTGCAGGGCAAACATTAGCTAACCAGAAGGCAATAACAATGTAAACAAAAAACACCTGCTTAAAATATCTAATACAAATGTCCCTGAGGAATGTAAGGTGGGAGTACTGTAATTACCTAACGTTACATTATTATTTTCCATAACAATTTAGCCCCCTCCACAATATTAACCCGACGTTAAAACAGAACTAGCTATTTATTGATTAGCAATTGCCGACTCATGTAACATTAGCTTAATTCTAAAAAGCCAGGTTACTATCACATTCTGTAACAGACAAATAATTTCATGTAGGCTAACGTTACCTACTTGCTACCTCTGTCTTTTCTCGTTTCTCCTCCTCTTCTTTTCTCTTTTTTCTTCCCTGGGCACCTGACAGTTTTGGCCGTTTTGACATCTTGTGTTGATTTTTTGATGTGGTGACGTCCAAAAAGAGTCATGATACGGGAAGGGAGGGGGCGCACCGTGCGGGGGGAGGGGGCGTAATGTTGTAACAAATAATATTTCTATTAAATAGGCTTTACTTTGCATTTTAATTAACGTGGGATTATTTTTTGTATTTAGAAATAATAGTACCACCTTTTTTTCTCTTTTTTTTTCTTTTTTCTCTCCAACATTTGTGGCACTTGCGTGGCGCCCCCTGATGGACGGCGCCCTTAGCATTTGCCTATACGGCCTATGCCACGGGCCGGCCCTGCTCTTTCGCGCCGCCCTGGTGGCTCTCTGGAGCTTTTTCAAAAATGTATGAAAAATGGAAAAAGATGAGGGGGAAAAAAATATATTTCTTGTTTTAATATGGTTTCTGTAGGAGGACAAACATGACACTAATTGTTATAAAGCACACTGTTTATATTAAACATGCTTCACTGATTCGAGTATTTGGCGAGCGCCGTTTTGTCCTACTAATTTTGCCGGTCCTTGAACTCACCGTAGTTTGTTTACATGTACAACTTTCTCCGACTTTCTAGGACGTGTTTTATGCCACTTCTTTTTCTGTCTCATTTTGTCCACCAAACTTTTAACGTTGTGCATGAATGCACAAAGGTGAGTTTTGTTGATGTTATTGACTTGTGTTGGAGTGCTAATCAGACATATTTGGTCACTGCATGACTGCAAGCTAATCGATGCTAACATGCTATTTAGGCTAGCTATATGTACATATTGCATCATTATGCCTCAATTGTAGCTATATTTGAGCTCATTTAGTTTCCTTTAAGTCCTCTTAATTCAATTTATATCTCATGACACACTATCTGTATGTAATATGGCTTTTCATTTTTTGCGGCTCCAGACAGATTTGTTTTTGTATTTTTGGTCCAATATGGCTCTTTCAACATTTTGGGTTGCCGACCCCTGATCTAGGTCAGTGTTTTTCAACCTTTTTTGAGCCAAGGCACATTTTTTTTAATTGAAAAAAATGCGGAGGCACACCACCAGCAGAAATCATCAAAAAATTAAACTCGGCAGCCGATATTGACAGTAAAAAGTCGTTGCTGCAATTGTTGGATATGACTTTAAAGCATAACCAAGCATGCATCACTATAGCTCTTGTCTCAAAGTAGATGTACTGTCACCATCTGTCACATCACACCCTGACTTATTTGGACTTTTTTTTGCTGTTTTCCTGTGTGTAGTGTTTTACTTCTTATCCTGCGCTCCTATTTTGGTGGCTTTTTCTCTTTTTTTGGTATTTTCCTGTAGCAGTTTCATGTCTTCCTTTGAGCGATATTTCCCACATCTACTTTGTTTTAGCAATCAAGAATATTTCAGTTGTTTTTATCCTTCTTTGTGGGGACATTGTTGATTGTCATGTCATGTTCGGATGTACATTGTCTTTGCTCCACAGTAAGTCTTTGCTGTCGTCCAGCATTCTGTTTTTGTTTACTTTGTAGCCAGTTCAGTTTTAGTTTCGTTCTGCATAGCCTTCCCTAAGCTTCAATGCCTTTTCTTAGGGGCACTCACCTTTTGTTTATTTTTGGTTTAAGCATTAGACACCTTTTTACCTGCACCCTGCCTCCCGCTGTTTCCAACATCTACAAAGCAATTAGCTACCGGCTGCCACCTACTGATATGGACGAGTATTACACGGTTACTCTGCCGAGCTCTAGACAGCACAGACACTCAACAACAACACATCATTTGCAGACTATAATTACTGCTTTGCAAGAAATATTTTTAACCCAAATATGTGAAATTAGATCATCTCCCACGGCACACCAGACGGTATCTTCGAGTTTAGTGTTTTTCAACCTTTTTTGAGCCAAGACACATTTTTTGCGTTGAAAAAATGCAGAGGCACACCACCAGTAGAAATCATTAAAAAACGAAACTCAGTTGACAGTAAAAAGTCGTTGTCGCAATTGTTGGATATGACTTTAAAGCATAACCAAGCATGCATCACTATAGTTCGCTCTTGTCTCAAAGTAGGTGTACTGTTGTCAGAAAAATTGTATGTAAATTATCAAACAACTTTCCGTTCGCTGAGTTCCCAGTGAACAGACAAGAGGCTGTCTTTGTTGCACCAAGCAAAGGCTTGGAAAATTCCATTGTGTACGATGGGAGGAGACGGGAGGGGGTTATCTATTGTCTTCGAAGACCTGCTCAAGCTGAAGCCAGGACCAGCCCAAGCCCGAGGCATCTTCTTCTTTTGTCTTCAATGTGACCAAAAACAAGAGCTGTTTACATACCCCCCCATTCCTTTGGAAGCAGATGTTGTTGTGTAAACAGGGAAAATCCAAATAAAAAGAGGTGGCGTACAATCTTTCGCCAGAGCGTGGGTGACACTGTAAGAGGTTACAGGTAGACACGTTTCTCCTCAATTGAGCAAAATTGAATTCTGCCTCTGTTTGATTTTTTGCTTCTTGTCTTGTTTAATAGATGTCATCAGTGCTTGAACCTGACAACTGTCACCACCTGTCACATCACGCCCTGACTTATTTGGACTTTTTTTTGCCGTTTTCCTGTGTGTAGTGTTTTACTTCTTGTCTTGCGCTCCTATTTTGGTGGCTTTTTCTCTTTTTTCTGTATTTTCCTGTAGCAGTTTCATGTCTTCCTTTGAGCGATATTTCCTGCATCTACTTTGTTTTAGCAATCAAGAATATTTCAGTTGTTTTTATCCTTCTTTGTGGGGACACTGTTGATTGTCATGTCATGTTCGGATGTACGTTGTGGACGCCATCTTTTCTCCACAGTACGTTTTTGCTGTCGTCCAGCACTTTGTTTTTGTTTACTTTGTAGCCAGTTCGGTTTTAATTTGGTTCTGCATAGCCTTCTCTCAGCTTCAATGCCTTTTCTTAGGGACACTCACCTTTTGTTTATTTTTGGTTTAAGCATTAGACACCTTTTTACCTGCACCCTGCCTCCCGCTGTTTCCAACATCTACAAAGCAATTAGCTACCGGCTGCCACCTACTGATATGGAAGAGTATTACATCAACAACCACACATAATTTGCAGACAATAATTACTGGTTTGCAAAAAATATTTTTAACCCAAATAGGTGAAATTAGATCATCTCCCACGGCACACCGGACCGTATCTCACGGCACACTAATATGCCGCGGCACAGTGGTTGAAAAACACTGACATAGACAGAGAAGGACTTTTTTTCACTGTGGGTGTCGGGCTGCGCCTTCCATGACGGCGATAGCGAGTCATCTCGGCAGACATGAAGCGACTCAGAACACAAGCGAGCTTTCATGAAGCCATTTGGGTGTGGGCAATGCCGGAGTTAGGACCAGTGGAATCTTGTTTTGCCTCTGTTATGTGCGTCAGATTTCTCCAGATTAGATCTTAAAATCCAATTAGGTGCCTTCCAATATGAAGTACCTCAACCAAATAGGTTGCTATCATAGCTGTTTGTCTGGGGGAAAACTACTACTACTACAACATTTAGCTATAGGGAAATTAAAAAAAACCCAGGTTTTTTTCAGTTTATGATACAATTCAGGTATTTCAACCAACAACATGAGATTGTATGTGCATCAAGGTGTACATGTACAGGTAATAGAGTATTGTACATGTACTCTCTTGACTTGATATTTGTCAGCAAAATTTGTTTTGAAAATACAAAAACAAGCTAAATGATTTATGATATGAAGTTTATGATTCAACTGTTTATTTTGGGAATTATCCTGAATTTCCTGGCTAATTATGCATTATTCTTATGACATAACACCGACAATTCTACCAAAATATTGTGTAAAAAAAGATGAGTATTTTGCACTATTTTCTACAAAGCGGTACATTTTCCTTAACGTGTCAATGGAATCACAAGTACTGGATCCCATTGTTTGTGCTTGACTTATCTGATCAAATTCAAGCTTTAAAATTACACAAAAATGTGTGAAAACAAACAAAAAACAATACATCACGATTTTCTTCGACATGACATCTTTAATTTGTCAATAAATAACAGAGGTGGGACCAAGTCATTGTTTTGCAAGTCACAAGTAAGTCTCAAGTCTTTGCCCTCAAGTCCGAGTCAAGTCCCGAGTCAAGACAGGCAAGCCCCGAGTCAAGTCCAAAGTCAAGACTGGAAAGTCTCAAGTCAAGTCCTAAGTCCTGCATTTTGAGTTTCGAGTCCTTTCAAGTCCTTTTAACCACAGACTAATATATTAACACAGATTGTGTATGCTTTTCAAACGCTGTATTTATTTATTAAAACAAGTGCATTTTAAATTGCAGGAAAGAAAATTGTGCTGACATTGCACTTTATAATAGCACTATATTAACCAGTCATTTTAAACATTAACTCATTCCTTTACAGAACAAACACATTGAAAAATAAAGTGCAAATGTACTTATTTGTACAAAAGTGTTAACATTGAAAAAACATGACATATACGTGAACATAACAAAAAAGTTGTACTTTTTATATGTCAGGGCCCTATGCTGCATTGCATCTGCAAAAGACCAAATTAGCCAAGAGTCTGTCAGTCATTTGTGCACGATGGGGGCGTAGTATGATGCCACCATGGCTGAAAACTCGCTCCACTGGAGCACTGGAGGCAGGCACTGCCAAGACTCTCATGGCCACTCGGAACAGTGAAGGAAGAGTCTTCATGTTCAATGCCCAGAACAAAAGGGGGGAGAGAGTTGTTTTGGGTTGGTGCACTACTTGTAAGTGTATCTTGTGTTTTTTATGTTGATTTAATTAAAAAAATTAAAAAAAACATTTTATTTCTTGTGCGGCCCGATACCAATCGATCCACGGACCAGTACCGGGCCGCGGCCCGGTGGTTGGGGACCACTGAGGTAAACAACCAACAGTATGTCAGAAAGCTAGCTAAAACGGTACACATATTCATAATATAGTATACATTTTAACTGACCTTTATTTTACTATTTTTGTCTTTTTTTAGGTGGCTAAAATACGCGGTGCTGCTGACCGCCGTCTAACGTTACGTGTGATATATTGACTAACGTAACCCTGCTTAAAAAAAAAATCACTGAACAAAAAGTATGAATAAGGTAGTGAACTGCAACAGATTCCCGTGTTTGCAATAACGTTATAACGTTAGCAGTGAGTTTACAGCCTCACTGATTTAACTACACAGCAAATAAAAGTCACGTTACTGCCAATAAACGTTATCTTACATTCCAAACTTACCGTTCTTTGTGCAACTTCAAATGCCGGACGAAGTTGGAAGTTGTTGCCTCTCCATCAGTAATTTTCGAACCGCATGTGTTGCATACTGCAAACCGTTTTGTGTTGACCACCTCGTAATTTTTATACCCAAACAACATTATTTTAGGTATCATTTTTTGTTCACTGGCGTGTGGTTTGGACATGTCTTCTTCGTTGGTTGTCCTGCAATTTGATTGGATGAATGCTGTGTGATGAAAACAAAGTAGATCTAATTTGATTGGCTGTTGTACTGAGAGCACACCAGCTGACACACGCAACGCTGATAGACAAGTACACAATGAAAAATACGGAGCGCTCCCGAATAACTTTTTCATCTTTGGGTTTTGGGGAAAGTAGCAAGTCATGTCAAGTCATGTCAATTCAAAAGGCTCAAGTCCAAGTGAAGTCACAAGTCATTGATGTTAAAGTCTAAGTCGAGTTGCAAGTCTCTTTACATTTTGTCAAGTCGAGTCTAAAGTCATCAAATTCATGACTCGAGTCTGACTCGAGTCCAAGTCATGTGACTCGAGTCCACACCTCTGATAAATAATCAATCCATCCATCCATTTTCTACCGGGGGCTGGAGCCTACCCCAGTATAAATAAATAATGTATACATTCAGGCGTATATAACCCTGGTTAATAGAATGCTTAAAAAAGTAAAATCATGTCAATAAAACAAGCAACAGTTACGTTGAACAAATAGCTAAATCAATCCTCAAAATCTTTTACTTTTGTATATAGATATTGTTCAAATGCTGAAAAATGTGTACATTCATTGATTGATATTATAATTGAAACTACTTAAAAATGTTGGGCTTTTACTTTGAAAGGTATGCACTGTAAGCCATGTGATCGGCAACAGCCAATCGAGTTGTTCTAAAATGTCCGGAAGTGTAAGATAGGAAAGTAGTCACTTTGAGCAAAGGTAGAGCAATAAAAAAATCCGCTGTGGCGTCAAAACTAGTTAAATGATGTTTTAGCAGCTGAAAGACAAAAAAAAATTGTTTTTGTTGTTTTCCAACCTGTCCTTATTCTGGAGATGTCCAATGTTAGACGGGATTTATATTAGGTCGAACCATTAACCATTAGCCATTAACTCTGAGTGACACGCCCTCTGCTGGTCTTTCCTTGAACTGACAGGATCATCCACGTTTACTGCATTGGAGCAAGGGACAAGCGGTAGTAAATGGATGGATGGATGGAGCAGGCTAAACATTGCATTACACATTCAAGACTATCACATATAAGAAGAAAAAGGACTTGTTCAGCATTTTGCTGAATCACTTTCATGTTGTATATTTTTTGGCTACATTTATTCCAAAATATTGTAAATATTTCTTTTTTACAATGTTTATTTTGTGATTTCATGTTGTACACGAATTTGTTAATATTTAAAGGGAATATTTATTGCCAAAAAGAACAGAATTAAACTTAATTTTAATTAGACATAGTTAATTCAAACTATAGTGAAAAAAAATTTGACTAAAACCAAAAGGTTCCACCCTAAATTAATCATTTTAAACTAAACGGTTTGAATCAGGGGTCCCCAATCTACGGCCCGAAATCCGGCCCGTGGGAAGTCCCAAGTTAAAAAAAAAGATTATTATTTTCATTTTTAAATTATAATTTTTTCAAAATATGTCCTTTCTAATCCATTTTCTACCGCTTGTTACTCTCGGGGTCTCTTAGCATCCCAGGCAAATCTTATTGTCTAAAAATGCATTTTCCCATCAATAACGTGACGTCACCGCGCTTGCGCCGCAAATATATATATAAGTTAGGTCAGGAAGAAACACAGAGGCTATTTGATCCCTACAAGTCTGTTTCGCAGGTTTCCCTGCTCTTCAGGAGATTTTATCAAATCGAAACAGGCTTGTAGGGATGAAATAGCCTCTGTGTTATATATACATACACATGTATATATATATATATATATATATATATATATATATATATATATATATATATATATATATATATATATATATATATATATATATATACAGTATATATATATATATATAAATATACATATATATATATACATGTATATATATATATATATATATATATATATATATACATGTGTATATATATATATATATACATGTATATATATATATATATATATTTATATATATATATATATATATATATACTGTATATATATATATATATATATATATATATATATATATATATATATATATATACAGTATATATATATATATATATATATATATATATAAATATATATATATAAATATATATATATATATATATATATATATATATATATATATATATATATATATATATATATATATATACATATATATATATATATATATACATGTGTATGTATATATAACACAGAGGCTATTTCATCCCTACAAGCCTGTTTCGATTTGATAAAATCTCCTGAAGAGCAGGGAAACCTGCGAAATTGAACAATCTTATCTTATTGTCTGTCATGTAAACTATGTCTGTTTTTTTGTTTTCAAATGATAGTCGGCAGTTAAAACGTACCTCTCGGTCCGTGGTCTTTTACCACGCTTTAAAGCCTAAAAATGGCTCCGGCAGTCGAACCGAGCTGAACTTATACTCGTCCAATATTCCCTTTATTGCTCTATTACCCTGTCATTACCACTTTTGGGCTGTTGCACATACACAGAAAATGGATTTGGAATTGGTTAAAGTGTGGAATTGTCTTTACAATGAGATAAAAGATAGTAGAAATATATTCCAATTGAAAAAAATATATAAAGACAGAACAATAAGATGATTATTTTACTTATTTTTTGTCGGGTTTTGTATTTGTTTTGTATAATCCCGTGAGGTGTGTGTTATTTTTTTGTTCGGTTTGTACCTCATGAAGTTTTGCACTTGTTGTTGTTTTTTTTGTGTGTGTGTTTTTGTTTGTTTTCATTATATTTGTTTGCTTGTGAATGTGGACTACTTATTATGTTGAAGGGGGGCAGGAAATAGAAGATGCTCTTCATCCTGTTCCTTCTCAAGCAGAGGTGTGTAAATGTGTGTTTTGTGGCTAAAGTTGAAATGTCTATTGGTCGAAAATGCACATCAATGAAGGAGATCAATTAAAATGACAATAGAAGTATGGCTGCATGCCAGTCAAATTCATAAAAAAACTTAATTTTCAGTCAATCATCAATATTATAATCAAATTCAGGTGATTTGACCTAACTAAATGCAGAATTCCGTCATTTTCCTTACTTTCTTCATGATTAAAGCTTGGATTCTATTAAAAAAAACAACTATTACTGTAATAGGAAGCCAGCAGTCAAATATGACGGGCTGGCATTTAAATAGACAGAAAGTCATCATTTTCTTTGAAAGAAACTATTTACCTGAACCTGGAGCAGTCGGTCTCACCAGGTCCGCTGGGTTGCCCTCACGGTTCAGCCGAGTCCACGGTCAAGTGAGGCTTTGTGTCAGAGGTTTTGCCATGTTATTGAATATTCAACATTATTGTCTTTGAGGTCCCAAATGTGTTTGCTGAGTTCTGTGGTATTTCGCAGGTTTTTGTTCCTGAAAGAAGCCTTGTGATTGTTCCATCTGGTTTTGAACTCTCCCTCGGTTAATCCTACATATGTGTCGGATGTGTTAATGTCCTTGCGTATTACCTTAGATTGGTAGACAACTGATGCTTGTAAGCACCCCCCGTTGAGAGGGCAATCAGGTTTCTTTCGACAGTTACAGTCTTTGTTGGTTTTGGAGTCGCTCTGTCTGGGGGCCGACGGCTCATTTGCAATTGTTTTGTTGTGGTTTGAGATGATTTGTCGTATATTGTTCATGCAGCTGTAGCTCAATTTAATGTTGTTCTTGTTGAATACTTTTCTTAGGGTGTGTGTTTTTGTTTGTTTTCATTATATTTGTTTGCTTGTGAATGTGGGCTATCCATGAACTACTTATTATGTTGAAGGGGGCAGGAAATAGAAGATGTCCTTCATCCTGTTCCTTCTCAAGCATCGGTGTGTAAGTGGGTGTTTTGTGGCTAAAGTTGAATCATCAATGAAGGAGATCAATTAAAATGACAATAGAAGTATGGCCAGTCAAATTCATAAAAAACTTAACTTTCAGTCAATCATCAATATTTTAATCAAATTCAGGTGATTTGACCTAACTTTGTTGACCAAATGCAGAATTCTGTCATTTTCCTTACTTTCTTCATGATTAAAGCTTGGATTCTATTAAAAAAAAAACTATTACTGTAATAGGAAGCCAGCAGTCAAATATGACGGGCTGGCATTTAAATAGACAGAAAGTCATCATTTTCTTTGAAAGAAACTATTTACCTGAACCTGGAGTAGTCGGTCTCACCAGGTCCGCTGGGTTGCCCTCACGGTTCAGCCGAGTCCACGGTCAAGTGAGGCTTTGTGTCAGAGGTTTTGCCATGTTATTGAATATTCAACATTATTGTCTTTGAGGTCCCAAATGTGTTTGCTGAGTTCTGTGGTATTTCGCAGGTTTTTGTTCCTGAAAGAAGCCTTGTGATTGTTCCATCTGGTTTTGAATTCTCCCTCGGTTAATCCTACATATGTGTCGGACGTGTTAATGTCCTTGCGTATTACCTTAGATTGGTAGACAACTGATGCTTGTAAGCACCCCCCGTTGAGAGGGCAATCAGGTTTCTTTCGACAGTTACAGTCTTTGTTGGTTTTGGAGTCGCTCTGTCTGGGGGCCGACGGCTCATTTGCAATTGTTTTGTTGTGGTTTGAGATGATTTGTCGTATATTGTTCATGCAGCTGTAGCTCAATTTAATGTTGTTTTTGTTGAATACTTTTCTTAGGGTGTGTGTTTTTGCTTGTTTTCATTATATTTGTTTGCTTGTGAATGTGGGCTATCCATGAACTACTTATTATGTTGAAGGGGGCAGGAAATAGAAGATGTCCTTCATCCTGTTCCTTCTCAAGCATCGGTGTGTAAGTGGGTGTTTTGTGGCTAAAGTTGAATCATCAATGAAGGAGATCAATTAAAATGACAATAGAAGTATGGCCAGTCAAATTCATAAAAAACTTAACTTTCAGTCAATCATCAATATTTTAATCAAATTCAGGTGATTTGACCTAACTTTGTTGACCAAATGCAGAATTCTGTCATTTTCCTTACTTTCTTCATGATTAAAGCTTGGATTCTATTAAAAAAAAAACTATTACTGTAATAGGAAGCCAGCAGTCAAATATGACGGGCTGGCATTTAAATAGACAGAAAGTCATCATTTTCTTTGAAAGAAACTATTTACCTGAACCTGGAGTAGTCGGTCTCACCAGGTCCGCTGGGTTGCCCTCACGGTTCAGCCGAGTCCACGGTCAAGTGAGGCTTTGTGTCAGAGGTTTTGCCATGTTATTGAATATTCAACATTATTGTCTTTGAGGTCCCAAATGTGTTTGCTGAGTTCTGTGGTATTTCGCAGGTTTTTGTTCCTGAAAGAAGCCTTGTGATTGTTCCATCTGGTTTTGAATTCTCCCTCGGTTAATCCTACATATGTGTCGGACGTGTTAATGTCCTTGCGTATTACCTTAGATTGGTAGACAACTGATGCTTGTAAGCACCCCCCGTTGAGAGGGCAATCAGGTTTCTTTCGACAGTTACAGTCTTTGTTGGTTTTGGAGTCGCTCTGTCTGGGGGCCGACGGCTCATTTGCAATTGTTTTGTTGTGGTTTGAGATGATTTGTCGTATATTGTTCATGCAGCTGTAGCTCAATTTAATGTTGTTTTTGTTGAATACTTTTCTTAGGGTGTGTGTTTTTGCTTGTTTTCATTATATTTGTTTGCTTGTGAATGTGGGCTATCCATGAACTACTTATTATGTTGAAGGGGGCAGGAAATAGAAGATGTCCTTCATCCTGTTCCTTCTCAAGCATCGGTGTGTAAGTGGGTGTTTTGTGGCTAAAGTTGAATCATCAATGAAGGAGATCAATTAAAATGACAATAGAAGTATGGCCAGTCAAATTCATAAAAAACTTAACTTTCAGTCAATCATCAATATTTTAATCAAATTCAGGTGATTTGACCTAACTTTGTTGACCAAATGCAGAATTCTGTCATTTTCCTTACTTTCTTCATGATTAAAGCTTGGATTCTATTAAAAAAAAACTATTAATGTAATAGGAAGCCAGCAGTCAAATATGACGGGCTGGCATTTAAATAGACAGAAAGTCATCATTTTCTTTGAAAGAAACTATTTACCTGAACCTGGAGCAGTCGGTCTCACCAGGTCCGCTGGGTTGCCCTCACGGTTCAGCCGAGTCCACGGTCAAGTGAGGCTTTGTGTCAGAGGTTTTGCCATGTTATTGAATATTCAACATTATTGTCTTTGAGGTCCCAAATGTGTTTGCTGAGTTCTGTGGTATTTCGCAGGTTTTTGTTCCTGAAAGAAGCCTTGTGATTGTTCCATCTGGTTTTGAATTCTCCCTCGGTTAATCCTACATATGTGTCGGATGTGTTAATGTCCTTGCGTATTACCTTAGATTGGTAGACAACTGATGCTTGTAAGCACCCCCCGTTGAGAGGGCAATCAGGTTTCTTTCGACAGTTACAGTCTTTGTTGGTTTTGGAGTTGCTCTGTCTGGGGGCCGACGGCTCATTTGCAATTGTTTTGTTGTGGTTTGAGATGATTTGTCGTATATTGTTCATGCAGCTGTAGCTCAATTTAATGTTGTTTTTGTTGAATACTTTTCTTAGGGTGTGTGTTTTTGCTTGTTTTCATTATATTTGTTTGCTTGTGAATGTGGGCTATCCATGAACTACTTATTATGTTGAAAGGGGCAGGAAATAGAAGATGTCCTTCATCCTGTTCCTTCTCAAGCATCGGTGTGTAAGTGGGTGTTTTGTGGCTAAAGTTGAATCATCAATGAAGGAGATCAATTAAAATGACAATAGAAGTATGGCCAGTCAAATTCATAAAAAACTTAACTTTCAGTCAATCATCAATATTTTAATCAAATTCAGGTGATTTGACCTAACTTTGTTGACCAAATGCAGAATTCTGTCATTTTCCTTACTTTCTTCATGATTAAAGCTTGGATTCTATTAAAAAAACAACTATTACTGTAATAGGAAGCCAGCAGTCAAATATGACGGGCTGGCATTTAAATAGACAGAAAGTCATCATTTTCTTTGAAAGAAACTATTTACCTGAACCCGGAGCAGTCGGTCTCACCAGGTCCGCTGGGTTGCCCTCACGGTTCAGCCGAGTCCACGGTCAAGTGAGGCTTTGTGTCAGAGGTCAGGTGAGCTGGAGTGGACACTCTGGACAGAAGTGAGGAGGACACATGCCCCAGGCGGCGTGGCAGTGGGCAGAAGTGTGTGTCAGTGTGTGTGTGAATGGGTGAATGTGTCTCCCGGTGCCTGGTGGATGAACACAATAAGCCGCTGTGTGGCTGCGAGCAACCCCACACCCCCTCCTCGGTCTCAATGCCAAGACGTTATTCCAGTCTTTCATTGGCGTGTAGCGATATGAAATACATTGTAGACACTTTTGTTCTATCTAGATGCTGCATACGCTGGAAGTGATGATTAAGGGGTGAGCGTTCCTGCCTCCGTGCAGTCGCCCGGGGTTGAAAAAGGGATGCAAGCTGTCAGTGAAGGTGTCTGTGAAGGAGTGAATGTGAACGCCCGTCTCCGCACAGTAGAAGGACACGCGGCCTGCGGGGTAGTCCACAAAGACGCCCACTTTCCTGGGCTTCTGCTCCAGCGCCACTGCGGTGACCGGAGCAGAGTTGGCCACGTACTGTCCCCCCGCTTTCAAGCTCAAAGTCCAGAAGCCGTTGGCGGGACAGACGGTGAACCTGCCCTTCCTGTTGATGGACTGTCGGACCACGCCCAGGCTCCACTCCGTCTTCTCCCCCACCTCCACCTCCCAGTAGCACCGCCCGCGGCCGATGCTCTCCTTGGCCAGGACGTTGGCCACGCGGTCGAAGCGTTTGGGGTGCTGGGGCACCTCGTGGCACTTGTCCGTCTGCCTCACCTGCTTCCTGTCCTCGGACACGGCGAGGGACGGGTGAGCGGTCTTGGCGCTCAGGTTGATGTCCACTGCAACACAGGGAAGGTCCAATTCAGCAATGGTTGTCACACACACACCAGATTATTCTCTGCATTTGACCCATCACCCTTGATCACCCCCCGGGGAGGTGAGGGGAGCAGTGAGCAGCAGCAGTGGCCGCGCCCGGGAATCATTTCTGGTGATTTGTTAGAATAATTATGTATCAATCAATCAATCAATCAATCTTTATTTATATAGCCCTAAATCACAAGTGTCTCAAAGGGCTGCACAAGCCACAACGACATCCTCGGTACAAAGCCCACATAAGGGCAAGGAAAAACTCACCCCAGTGGGACGTCGATGTGAATGACTATGAGAAACCTTGGAGAGGACCGCATATGTGGGTAACCCCCCCCCTCTAGGGAGACCGAATGCAATGGATGTCGAGTGGGTCTAACATAATATTGTGAGAGTCCAGTCCATAGTGGATCTAACATAATAGTAAGAGTCCAGTCCATAGTGGGGTCAGCAGGAAACCATCCCGAGCGGAGACGGGTCAGCAGCGCAGAGATGTTCCCAACCGATATACAGGCGAGCGGTCCACCCCGGGTCCCGACCCCGGACAGCCAGCACCCCATCCATGGCCACCGGATCTGTGTGTCTTCTCCTCCACAAGGGATAGGGGGGAGCAGAGGAGAAAAGAAAAGAAACGGCAGATCAACTGGTCTAAAAAAGGGGGGCTATTCAAAGGCTAGAGTATACAAATGAGTTTTGAGATGGGACTTAAATGTTTCTACTGAGGTAGCATCTCTAACTGTTACCGGGAGGGCATTCCATAGTACTGGAGCTATTGTGCTCAAGTTAGACTTTTTCTAATCTATGCAAGGACAAAAACTTCTTGTCTGAGGGGTGGCCTCAGCCGCCGTAGATGTTATCTTTGTTTTAGCTCGCTAACAGCCAAGGACTTCAAGGACCTCAACGAAGATAAGATGACAGCACGCAGACGAAGCAGAGACTTCAAGGACCTCAGCGAAGATAAGATGACAGCACGCAGACGAAGCGAAGACAAGGCGGAATCACAATGCCCCAGCACATTCTGTCACGTATCGTGCGTCCTGGACCTGCTTTGCATAATATACGTGACCACTCCTTTTAGAGGCGGCCTTAGTGTTGTTGACTGTGGAATTCCTGAATAAATAGAGGGACGCAGGAGCTGAACCTTAGAGCGTAGGGCGAGACTGTGACTAAGTGTTCAGCTCCATGTGTTCTCCTCATGAGCTAAATTGAACTCTGTCAATGCATGATTCCTTGCTTCTTGCCTGATTAATAGATGTCATCAGTGTTTGAACCTGACATGATTTAACCCCCAATTCCAAGCCTTGATGCTGAGTGCCAAGCAGGGAGGTAATGGCTCCCATTTTTATAGTCTTTGGTATGACTCGGCCGGGGTTTGAACTCACGACCTACCCATCTCAGGGCGGACACTCTAACCACTTGTACTGAGTTGAGAAAGTAAAGTGAATTATACTTCTATAGCGCTTTTCTCTAGAGACTCAAAGCGCTTTACATAGTGAAACCCATTGTCTACATCTGGAAGCTACCACAATAGACGCAAGGACTTCAAGGACCTCAACGAAGATAAGATGACAACACGCAGATGAAGCGAAGACAAGGCGAAATCACAAGGCCCCCAGCACATTCCGTCACGTATCGTGCGTCCTGGACCTGCTTTGCATAATATACGTGACCACTCCTTTTAGCGGCGGCCTTAGTGTTGTTGACTGTGGAACTCCTGAATAAATAGAGGGACGTTAGAACCTTAGAGCATAGGGCGAGACTGTGACTAAGTGTTCAGCTCCATGTGTTCTCCTCATGAGCTAAATTGAACTCTGTCAATGCATGATTCCTTGCTTCTTGCCTGATTAATAGATGTCATCAGTGTTTGAGCCTGACATGATTTAACCCCCAATTCCAAGCCTTGATGCTGAGTGCCAAGCAGGGAGGTAATGGCTCCCATTTTTATAGTCTTTGGTATGACTCGGCCGGGGTTTGAACTCACGACCTACCCATCTCAGGGCGGACACTCTAACCACTAGTACTGAGTTGAGAAAGTAAAGTGAATTATACTTCTATAGCGCTTTTCTCTAGAGACTCAAACCGCTTTACATAGTGAAACCCATTGTCTACATCTGGAAGCTACATTTTAAAGCAGTGTGGGCGGAACTTGGGGAGAGGTGGGTAAAGTGTCTTGCCCAAGGACACAACGGCAGTGACTAAGATGGCGGGAGTGGGGGATCGAACCTGGAACCCTCCAATTTCTGGCACCGAGCCACACCGTCCCGGTTTTCTCGTCGTATTCCGTAAAACCTTGCCAATGATTAAGTACCAATGATTGTGGTATGATTGTGGCACCACTAGGTGTGGTGACATTTGTCCTCTGCATTTGACCCATCACCCTTGATCACCCTCTGGGAGGTGAGGGGAGCAGTGGGCAGCAGCGGTGGCCGCGCCCGGGAATCATTTTTTGTGATTTAACCCCCAATTCCAAGCCTTGATGCTGAGTGCCAAGCAGGGAGGTAATGGCTCCCATTTTTATAGTCTTTGGTATGACTCGACCGGGGTTTGAACAAGAACGTGAACGTAGTTGTTAACTTCTTTTTGCACTTGTACAAACCCCAAAAGCAGTGAAGTTGTCGCGTTGTGTAAATGGTAAACAAAAAGAGAATACAACAAATCCTTTTCAACTTATATTCAATTGAATAGACTGCAAAGACAAGATATTTAACGTTTAAACTGGAAAACTTTGTTATTTTTTGCAAATATTAGCTCATTTGGAATTTGATGCCTGCAACATGTTTCATAAAAGCTGGCACAAGTGGCAAAAAAGAGTGAGAAAGTTGAGGAATGCTCATCAAAGACTTATTTGGAACATCCCACAGGTGGACAGGCTAATTGGGAACAGGTGGGTGCCATGATTGGGTATAAAAGCAGCTTCCATGTCATTCACAAACAAGGACGGGGCGAGGGTCACCACTTTGTCAACAAATGCCTGAGCAAATTGTTTAAGAACAACATTTCTCAACAAGGAATTTAGGGATTTCACCATCCACGCTCCGTAATATCATCAAAAGGTTGAGAGAATCTGGAGAAATCACTGCTCGTAAGCCATGATATTACGCACCTTGGATCCCTCAGGCTGTACTGTATCAAAAACCAACATCAGTGTGTAAAGGATATCACCACAAGGGCTCAGGAAAACTTCAGAAAACCACTGTCAGTAACTACAGTTTGTCGCTACATCTGTAAGTGCAAGTTAAAACTCTACTAAGCCATTTATCAACAACACCCAGAAACGCCGCCGGCTTCGCTGGGCCCGAGCGCATCTAAGATGGACTGATCAATCCATCCATTGTTTCTACCGCTTGTCCCTCTTGGGGTCACGGGGGGAGCTAAAGCCTATCTCAGCTGCATTCGGGCGGAAGGCGGCGTACACCCTGGACAAGTCGCCACCTCATCACAGAGATAGACTGATGCAAAGTGGAAAAGTGTTCTGTGGTCTGACGAGTCCACATTTCAAATTGTTTTTGGAAACTGTGGATGTTGTGTCCTCCGGACCAAAGAGGAAAAGAACTATCCGGACTGTTCTAGGGTGAAAGTGTAAAAGGCAGCATGTGTGATGGTATGGGGGTGTATTAGTGGCCAAGACATGGGTAACTTACACATCTGTGAAGGCACCATTAATGCTGAAAGGTACATACAGCAACATATGTTGCCATCCAAGCAACGTTATCATGGACGCCCCTGCTTATTTCAGCAAGACAATGCCAAGCCATGTGTTACAACGGCGTAGCTTCATAGTAAAAGAGTGCGGGTACTAGACTGGCCTGCCTGTAGTCCAGACCTGTCTGCCATTGAAAATATGAAGGCTAAAATATGAAAAGGGAGACTGCTGAACAACTTAAGCTGTACATCAAGCAAGAATGGGAAATATTTCCACTTCAAAAATGTGGGTGATGAGGGTGAGCAGTATAAGGACCAGTGCACCCAAGGATCCTGCACCGGAATGTAATCCTATGTTACGTAGTAAGCTTCCCGTGTCTGGCTTCCCTCCCGCGTACTTGACCTCTCCCTGTGACTTCCTTGTTCCCGTGTCTCATGTCTCTTTGTGTTCCCATGCCTTCCGTCGTCGAGCTGTGTGCCTCGACTCTCCTGCGGACTTTGTACTGCCTCCCTCGATCCTCGACCCCCTGCTTGGACACGGACCCTTTGGACGCCTCGCTCCATTCCCCGACAACCTGCCTGGCTCATGGACCTTCCTCTGCTTAGCCCCTTTGGACTTGTCTGCTTCCTCATCCAACAATTACGGTAATACTCAACACTTAATCATTCATACACTTCGTCTCACACCATACACCCCTTGGGTTTTGTCACACACCATTCCTGTGTTAGTTGATTCAGATTATTGTTTGTTATTATATGTATGTATCAGTGACGTGTGGTGAGGTTGATGGCTGGTGAGGCACTGACTTCATCACAGTCAGATTTACAAACATATGAACCCTAAAGAGTATCTTATTCACCATTTGATTGGCAGCAGTTAACGGGTTATGTTTAAAAGCTCATACCAGCATTCTTCCCTGCTTGGCACTCAGCATCAAGGCTTGGAATTGGGGGTTAAATCACCAAAAATGATTCCCAGGCGCGGCGCCGCTGCTGCCCACTGCTCCCCTCACCTCCCAGGGGGTGATCAAGGGGATGGGTCAAATGCAGAGAACAAATTTCATTACACCTAGTGTGTGTGTGACAATCATTGCTACTTTAACTTAACTTTAACTTTACACATACAAACTGTAGCACACAAAAAAGCACATTTAATAAAAAAAACGTTATTATGGTCTTACCTTTACTTATAAATGAAGTCCATGCGCCGCAACTAAAGCCCTCACTTCAACTTTCCACGTGCAAGATTGAATCTATTTAAAAAAGTGTAACCGAGGGTTTATAAATGTGGCCTATACTGTATGAAACTACAAAATAACAAACACGGAGGCTCCAGTTTACACGAGGACCACTTTATTTACCTTCTTTCAAAAACCTCCGCAACGTGACATCACTTCCGCTCTTAGCGCCTTCAAAATAAGAGCTCAAGGCATATACTGTATAACAGCGCATAACAGGAACTTAACATCACAAAGAGGAAAGCCCATGAAAATAGGTTACAAAAGTTATTTCATAAGAAGCCAAAAAGTGCAAAAACAATAATGTTCGTGTTGGAGGAGTTGTGAATTAGGTACACCTGCAGTCTGCAGGTGTATCTAATGTTGTGTCCCTGCAGTCATTCACAACTCCTCCAACACCAACATTATTGTTTTTGCACTTTTTGGCTTCTTATGAAATAAGTTTTAAAAATAGATACAATCTTGCACGTGGAAAGTTTAAGTGTGGGCTTTAGTTGATATAACAATTCTACGGCGGGGGTGCAGGAGGCGAGCCTCAGCAAGTGCATCTTTTGCAGCCGTTTTATGATCGCTCAGCACAAGAAATACTTTACACACATACAGTTGTTGACAAAATACACTGTACATTATATACCTCAGCTAACTAAACTATGGAAATGTATAATATAATTCATATAGCAATACGGTCTCACTGCACAGCAGGCCAGCAGTTAGCCGAGTCATTGCGCAATCCATGTTGAGGCACTGAGTGACGTGCCTCAACTGGCTGCTGTTCACCGCACCGCCTCTTCTCTGTATTTGAACGGCAAATGTGAAAATTCAGCGATTTTGAATAAAAATAATCTAAAACTGGTGAAGTTAAATGGAAAATAACTTTATAGTATAATCACTGGATACATATAACAATTTTTTTATTTTTTTTTCTTGTTACATTTTTTTGGGGCCTCACCTGCCTCTAGTGACTGCACGTCACTGGTATATAGTGAATATATATAATAAAATACATAGAGCTATACCGCCCCCTTGTGGAACTGTGCCGTCACTACTCCTCCTGTAAACGTAACTTTAAATTCTAAGTTAATGATTATTTGCAAAAAACACCAAAGTTTCTCGGTGGGAACATGAAATATCTTGTCTTCGCAGTCTATTCAATTGAATATAAGTTGATTTATTCTCTTTTTATTTACCATTTACACAACGTGACAACTTCACTGCTTTTGGGGTTTGTACATATATAATATTTGTAATATTTTCTGTGCGTTTTCAATTTATATTTAAAAAATGCATTTCCAATAATCATTAAAGAAAACATTTGATAGAATTACGAACTTTGAAAAAAATGCTATAAGTGAGGCCCCCCTGCAACACAAATTAACGTTCATCAGTTGATACACTTAAAAAGCTTGATATCAAATGTTACCTACAACATTACATGATGGCAAAAGTTGAGTATTTCTGCTTCCAATCATTTCTATGATCAAAGCGGAAAAAGTGGGAAGTAACAAATGAACCCAAATATGTAATAATTGATGTGCAGGTAAAGACTCACCTATGTATCGCTCAATTCTTTTCAGTTCTGTTAAGTGAAGAGAAATGCAGAATATGAGATTATCGATTGCTTCATTAGGAATATGTCAAGTGTATTTTTCACCTGATTTGGAGAGCCTGTGGACTTCCACTTTCATCTTTGCCATCAGTTCTGACAGGGACCTCCTGGTGAACCCCACACAAGGGTCCGTTTCTATAGTAACCATGGACCAATCCTTCGTCTGGACTGTGCGGCCGGACGGAGCAATGTTCTGCATAGAAACCCAGGTGATCAACACTGGTAATGACCACGGGAGGAAGTCAAAGCTGAAGAAGTGGAGAATGTGCCTACACTGATATCTTTATTGGATTCCTCCTGCTGATCGGAGGTTTCTTTAGAAACTGAAGGGTCAGAAATCGGGTCAGCCATCTCCTTCTTCAGTTCACGGATCTCCTGTTCCAGTTCTGTCACCAGAGTGTCCACTTTCTTCTGCTCCTCCCTTTGGCACTGCTCTATGGCCAACACCAAGGCTTTGTGGTTCTTCTCCATGGCGCTCACCATGGCCGAGAATACCTTCTGGCTCTCTCGCACCTCTCTCAAGTAAGAGCTCTGATTGGACCACAGAAAGGTAAGCACGTTACAGGTGGGAATAATTATCTCCTAACTGTTAAGTTGTTTTGGGGGTTGTTGTTTTCAAACCAACCTTTTGGAGCTCAAGAGAACTTTTTAGCCTCTCTACCTTCTGTAGCCTCTCTTGAATCATTTGCTCAACATTCATAACCTGCACACAACAACCAATAATAATCAATAACATGGTGAAGTTATGTTGTATTGGCCACCTGAGCACTGCACTGGTTGGTTGTGGGTTGCACTGTGGGCTCGGTGTTGTCATTATAGGACATACTTGCCAACCTTGAGACCTCCGATTTCGGGAGGTGGGGAGTGGGGGAAGGCGTGGTCGGGGGTGGGGTGGGGGGCGTGGTTGGGGCGGGGGCGTGGTAGGGGCGTGGTTAAGAGGGGAGGAGTATATTTACAGCTAGAATTCACCAAATCAAGTATTTCATATATATATATATATATATATATATATATATATATATATATATATATATATATATATATATATATATATATGTCTTAATAAGGTTATCCAAAAAATAGTGCTCGATACCGTAGTAGAGCGCAATATATGTATGTGTGGGAAAAAAATCACAAGACTATTTCATCTCTACAGGCCTGTTTCATGAGGGGGGGTACCCTCAATCGTCAGGAGATTTTAATGGGAGCATTCGCATACCATGGTTTATATAGGGCACAGAGTGGGTGGGTACAGGCTGGCCTAGGGGCGTGGTGAAACCCAACACAACACTCCAATACGTGCACCATGACAGCAACCACCCACCCACCACCACGACGAAACCCAACACAACACTCCAATACGTGCACCATGACAGCAACCATCCACCCGCCACCACGAAAAGAATACCTACCGGAATCAATAAAAGGCTATCGATGCTGTCATCTAGCAAAGCTGAATTTGACCAAGCAACCCCCCCGTACCAAAAAGCCCTTGATGAAAGCGGATACAATTTCACCCTCACCTATGAACCCACGCCAGGAAACCAGCCAAAAATGAACAGAAAACGAAACGGCATCATCTGGTACAACCCCCCATACAGCAAAAACGTCTCAACGAACATTGGACACAAATTCCTCAACCTGATTGACAAACACTTTCCCAAAGACAACAACCTAAGAAAAGTATTCAACAAGAACAACATCAAATTGAGCTACAGCTGCATGAACAATATACGACAAATCATCTCAAACCACAACAAAACAATTGCAAATGAGCCGTCGACCCCCAGTCAGAACGACTCCAAAACCAACAAAGCATGTAACTGTCGAAAGAAACCTGATTGCCCCCTCAACGGGGGATGCTTACAAACATCAGTTGTCTACCAATCTAAGGTAATACGCAAGGACATTAACACATCCGACACATATGTAGGATTAACCGAGGGTGAATTCAAAACCAGATGGAACAACCACAAGGCTTCTTTCAGGAATAAAAACCTGCGAAATACCACAGAACTCAGCAAACACATTTGGGACCTCAAAGACAATAATGTTGAATATTCAATAACATGGCAAATTCTTGCATCCAGCACACCTTACAATAGTGGTAATAAAAGATGCAACCTATGCTTGAAAGAGAAACTGTTTATTATTTACCGTCCAGACCTGTCATCCCTCAACAAGCGCAGCGAAATTGTAACAACATGCCGCCATAGACGGAAACACCTCCTAGGTAACAAATGAACCAATCACCACGCCCCTAGGCCAGCCTGTACCCACCCACCCTGTGCCCTATATAAACCATGGTATGTGAATGCTCCCATTAAAATCTCCTGACGATTGAGGGTACCCCCCCTCATGAAACAGGCCTGTAGAGATGAAACAGTCTTGTGATTTTTTTTCCCCACACATACATATATATATATATATATATATATATATATATATATATATATATATATATATATATATATATATATATATATATATATAAGAAATACTTGACTTTCAGTGAATTATATATATATATATATATATATATATATATATATATATATATATATATATAAATAAAATAAATACTTGAATTTCAGTGTTCATTTATGTACACATATACACACACATAACACTCATCTACTCATTGTTGAATTAAGGGTTGAATTGTCTATCCTTGTTCTATTCTCTGTCACTATTTTTCTAACCATGCTGAACACCCTCTCTGATGATGCATTGCTTTGTGGCACGCACAAAAGTGCTTTCATCAAATGCACGAGAGTCTGGAATCTTCCATCTCTCCCTAGCATGGCCCAAAACCGGTCAATCTTTGCTTCCTGAGGAAGATCTTTACTGCCAAGCACTTGGTAGTCCACTACTTCTTCCCGGAGGCTATCCAGGTCCAATCGCAGCTGCGGCTTGGAACTTACAAGCTGTTATGAGAGTAGCGTATGTGTGTGTGTGTGTGGCCCTTTAATAGGTGACAGCATGTGAGGTGAGTGACGTCAGTGAGTGTGTGGGCGAGAGAAGAGAGGGAGCGGTAGCGTGAGTGCGGGCGGGGACTAGTTTGTTTTGCGTTGGATTGGTTGTGTGCAAGCAATCAATAAAGCAAGATTTGCAACTAATCGCTGGACTCATCATTCACCCTAAAGTCGTCCGCTGTGGAGACCCACTGAAGGGTGTTGCCCCGAGCATACATCGGCCCAGGAGAAGTGTCTCCCCTGCACTCTTCGACTACGGTCTGGGAATTTCTTCATCTTACTCGTCGTCGGCGTCGCCACGGCTGTATCTTCCTCGTTCGTCTGCTTCGTCTCCTTGTTGTGTGCGCAGTTGTGCACTGCACTTTCTAAAAGCCGTATATGTTATTGATGTTATAGATGGCAGTATTGTCCTGTTTAAGAGTGTCACAACATTGCTGTTTACGGCAGACAAACTGCTTTACGGTAGACAAAAACGTGACTGCTGTTGTTGTGTGTTGTTACCGCGCTGGGAGGACGTTAATGAAACTGCCTAACAATAAACCCACATAAGAAACCAAGAACTCGCCCTCCATCATTCTACAGTTATAACGTGATTGGGCAGGCACGCTGTTTATATTGTGGGAAAGCGGACTCAGGTCCGCATGGAGGCCACGCCCCCTCCAGCTCCGCCTGAATTTCGGGAGATTTTGGGGAGAAAATTTGTCCCGGGAGGTTTTCGGGAGAGGCGCTGAATTTCGGGAGTCTCCCGGAAAATCCGGGAGGGTTGGCAAGTATGTTATAGGAAGCACGTGGCAGGGTGAGCTTGTTTACAGAGTTTTACATCTTTTGCATCCATCCATCCATTGTTATCTAATCACCTGTCGCCTTTATTAGCAGCAGCCGGCACGAGACACGGCAGTTGGAGTGGGGGCCAGAGGGAGAGAGACACGCACTGAGGGAAAGACAATTTCCTGGAAATCTACCACTATTTATGAAAACAAACCAGTGTTGTACCCTGAAATCCAAGCTCTCGTGGCAGTGTGTGGTGGTCCGCAGAACCCACTAGAGGGCAACCTCTACAATGTTTATTACGGTCTTTCTTTTAATTAGTATTGTTATTATTGAAGTGTGTACTGTTTAGCCACTCAGGGCAAATCATATTATTGTTGTACAAAACCCAAAACCAGTGAAGTTGGCGGCGTTTCTGGGTGTTGTTGATAAATGGCTTTGGCTTTGCATAGTAGTGTTTTAACTTGCACTTACAGATGTAGCGACCAACTGTAGTTACTGACAGGAGTTTTCTGAAGTGTTCCTGAGCCCATGTGGTGATATCCTTTTCACACTGATGTCGCTTTTTGATGCAGTACCGCCTGAGGGATGGAAGGTGTGTAATATCATGGCTTACGTGCAGTGATTTCTCCACATTATCTGCACCTTTTGATGATATTACGGAGCGTAGATGGTGAAATCTCTAAATTCCTTGCAATAGCTCGCTGAGAAATGTTGTTCTTAAACTATTTGCTCACGCATTTGTTGACAAAATGGTGACCCTGTTGGCTAACAAACGACAGTGCTGATCAAAACAATACTTTCTAAGGAAAAGGGATCAAGTACCGTCTCTTCCTCTGGAGGTTTCTCCGGCCTGGTCTTCTTGTAGTTTTCCGAGATATCAGCCAGGATGTGGTTGATGCTGAGCTCAGGCCTGGAGGGGAACAGCCTGCGGCACTGTGGACAGTACCTAGACTGGTGTCGGGTCCAGAAGTCGCTGAGACAGGACAGACAGAAGCTGTGTCCACACGGTGTGGTGACTGGACTGCTGAAGACGTCCTTACACAAAGAGCACAGGAAGGACTTCTCGGGGAGGAGGCCGGTGGTGGAGGCCATTGGAGCAGGCTGGAAACAGGACGTGAAATGTTCATACAGAACTAGATTAGAGTGGAAAAGTTATGTTTAGTTTTCTGACCTGAAAAGCAAAATAATAATAATAATAGATTTTTTTTTGTAAAAAGCACTTTACATTGAGTAAACAACCTCAAAGTGCTACAGTGTATAAAAAAATAAAATAAAAAGATAATAAAAAATAAAGAAAGAAGGGTTTTTAAGCCTTTTTTAAAAGCATCCACAGTCTGTGGTGCCCTCAGGTGGTCAGGGAGAGCGTTCCACAGACTGGGAGCGGTGGAGCAGAAAGCCCGGTCTCCCATTGTTCGTAGCTTTGTCCTCGGAGGTTGGAGGAGGTTAGCCTGTCCGGAGCGGAGGTCTGGTGTGGAGAATTTGGGGGTGAGCAGTTCCTTGAGGTAGAGGGGGGCATTTCCATGGAGGCACTGGTGGGTTAGTAGGGAGACTTTGTATTCAATCCTGAGTGGATCAGGAAGCCAGTGAAGGGATTTGAGAGTTGGTGTGATATGGTCGTATTTCCGCACTCTCATCAGGATCCTAGCAGCACTATTCCTAAAATAGTTTGTTGAGTGTCCCATAATATACTATTTTTTAAGTCTCAAAGGTCCCACATGGTATTGGAAGTGGCCATAAATCTAGCTTCTTGCGTTTTATAAATAAAAAAATGCTTTTGAGGTGAATTATACCATGTCCTATTTACTTATATGATTGTGAGCTAGCATTTATTTAAGGACAGTTGCTAGCATGTGTTTGTAATTGGTCACAGAATATCAGTGACGTGCAGTCAGGGCAGGCAGGTGAGGCAGGTGAGGCGGGGCCTCACGAGCCATCATGGAAAGAAAAAAAATTTAAAAAGAAAAAAAATTATGTATCCAGTGATTATACTATAAAGTTATTTTCCATTTAACTTCACCAGTTTTAGATTATTTTTATTCAAAATCGCTGAATTTTCACATTTGCCGTTCAAATACTGAGAAGAGACTTGCGGTGAGGCAGCAGCCAGTTGAGCCTCACCATGGATTGCGCAATGACTGGGCTAACTGCTGGCCTGCTGTGCAGTGAGACCGTACTGCTATATGAATTATATTATACATTTCCATAGTTTAGTTAGCTGAGGTATATAATGTACAGTGTATTTTGTCAACAACTGTATGTGTGCAACGTATTTCTTGTGCGATCATAAAACTGCTGCAAAGACGCACTGTGTGAGGCTCGCAGTAATCCTGCCTCATGGTGGTAGAGGGCGCTAGTGATCCCAGAGATCATTCTTGCGACTACTCGGCTGCAGAAGAAGTGACAACAAGCAGCAACAGTTAGCAGTAATCGTTTATTGTTTCCTCTCGTCTGGACTTTTAACATGGAGGATTACTTATCTAAAATAAAACAGTTTTCTAAACTGGACTTTCAATGGAAGCAGGAGGTAATAATTAAAAGAAGATCTCCATCGAGACAGAGATACTTTAAAAACTGAAGAAAGATAAGGAAGACTTCTATAAACAAGTTATCAATGCTTTTGTTCAAAAGGAGCTGCGCATGGACTTCATTTATAAGTAAAGGTAAGACCAAAATAACGTTTTTTTTTTATTAAATGTGTTTTTTCGTGTGCTACAGTTTGTATGTGTAAAGTTAAAGTTAAGTTAAAGTAGCAATGATTGTCACACACACACTAGGTGTAATGAAATTTGTCCTCTGCATTTGACCCATCCCCTTGTTCACCCCCTGGGAGGTGAGGGGAGCAGTGGGCAGCAGCGGCGCCGCGCTCGGGAATCATTTTTGGTGATTTAACCCCCAATTCCAAGCCTTGATGCTGAGTGCCAAGCAGGGAAGAATGCTGGTATGAGCTTTTAAACATAACCCGTTAACTGCTGCCAATCAAATGGTGAATAAGATACTCTTTAGGGTTCATATGTTTGTAAATCTGACTGACCTCACCAGCCATCAACCTCACCGCACGTCACTGCAGAATATATATTACCCTCACAGCCTGAAGCAGAGAGGGAGGGATCTGGTGGAGAGCTTATACTGTAGTAAATGTCCAAATAACTGTGACGTCACACAGTATGCTCTGTTAAGACTGCAAAACTGCATGCAAACCCATGCTTGAACTTTAGGATTTGACGCTTTGGGGTTGTTTAACACAGGGATTCTCAAACTGTGGTACGCAGGCTCCATCTAGCTTAGCTCTATATAAGCCTCCTACAACCCATGGAAACACTTTAATCCGATCCTGTTCGGTTTTTTGAAAAGTCGGACTAACACACGTGGATTATTCGATTGGAAACCAGATCTCTGGAGGGGGCGTTTGCGGCCGGAGAGGACCCTTCGTATCGTGCATGCGCCAGTCTCAACGTGCGGAATACAACCCGGAAGCAATTCAATCAAAAGATAGCAACAATGGTAATGAAGAGGAGAGAAGACTGTTTATTTGCTTCACAAATGACAAGAACAGAACATTCTCAAGTGCATCCATGATAGAATAAAAGAAACAAGAGATTTATTTAAGAAGGTCATTGGGAAATGTAAAATCAGAATCAAAATTAGAATAGTTTTTATTGCCATTGTTTGAGAACGGGATCACCAACTAGGAATTTTACTTGGTGCAATCGTGCAAAATAAAACACAAAACACAGAATAGAATTAAAGCTGCAAGCAGCGTTGGACGGGCCCGCGTATTTGACAGGTGCTAGTCCTAAGTGTCCCAATACTTTTGTCTACTTGTAGTCTGAAGTGTCCCAAGACTTTTGTCTAGTGTACCTACCTTGTCTGCATTGTGTGGGCACGTTGGTGCTTCCTGCTTTTAAGCAGCCATCTTAAAAAAACAGCATTGCAGGAGCATCAGTGCAGCGGGTCTTTGAAGGGTCATAAAATCAAAACCGGAGCAGGTATTAAAAATCCCATCTATACTTTTAATCACAAGGGTTTTATCTCTCACCTGTGTTAGTTTGAAGGCGAAACGACAAACGCGCTCAGAGGAGATAGATTTTGAAGGAAGGTGACCGGTTTTAACAAAAATGTAGTTTTGAAGGGGGAATAGAAAACGTCCTGTTGATTTTTGCTGGGGGTTGTCAATTTATGAAATGTAGGTCTAAGTGAGACCTACATAGAGACTTTTGTTTCATGTCTCTCTGACCTTCCCAGTGGGAGTTACAGGCAGTTTTGTAATTTTTTTCATCCGAGGAGCAGTTTTTTGTGCGTTTTATTAAAAAATTGCTGTAGAGCACAATTTTTAGATTTGGGGTTAGGTTTTTTCATTAGATCACAGTTTTAGCCAGTCCTGATGTCTGTGTTAAGTTAGGTGAGTTTTGAAGCATGTTAAGGGGGTCAAATTACAGCTCAAAGAGGCAAAAGTGACTGTTTTTAGTACTTTTTTGTCTTGAAGGGGGAATTGCCAACTTCCTGTTGATTTTAGCCCGAGAATGTACCATTATGAAAGTTAGGTCTGACTTAGACCTAACTTTCATAATGGTTTTTGTTTCATGTCTTTCTGACCTTTGTAGTGGGAGTTACAGGCAGTCTAGTTGTTTTTTTTCCTAGGGGGTGCTAGAGCGCAATTTTGATTTTTGCAGTTTGGTTTTTTTATTAAAAGACAATTTTCGCAGGTCCTGATGTGTGGGTCAAATATGGTGAGTTTTGAAGCATGTTAAGTGGGTCAAATTAGTGCTCGAAGAGGCGGCGGAAGAATAATAAAGAATAAAACGAACGAAAAACAATAGGTCCTTATGTCCCATTGCATAAGGACTCCCTGTGGGAGTCCTTTTGCAATGGGCCATTGCGGGCCCTAATAAATGAAAAAATGCTGACTTAATTCAGACTCCTGAACAAAATATGAATGAGATGAAAGATAAAGAAGCAGGTATATTAAAGGTGAATAATCAAGCGTACACAAAACTCTTCACGCTGCATTTGTGCAAACCAACTGATTCACTTTCAACACAACTGGCAAGATAGTCCAGAACAATAGCAACCTAACTCTGGTTATTAGTCAGCCTTTTCCTTCGCATTTAAAACTCCTTCCATAAATCCACAGAGCCTTTTGAACTTTGAAACATTCAAAAGTTTTGTTTCCGCGATTTTCGTCCGAAGATTCCTTCCAAAAAACTCCTAGCTGTCTGCTATTAAACACCAGCAGAGCCATTAGAGACGTAATATTTTGAAACTGTGCCAATATTACAGCGGACATCAGTTAAAACAAGTTGTAAGGATCCACAAGGCCTAGGGGCGGCGTGGCGCAGTGGAAGAGTGGCCGTGCGCGACCCGAGGGTCCCTGGTTCAATCCCCACCTAGTACCAACCTCGTCATGTCCGTTGTGTCCTGAGCAAGACACTTCACCCTTGCTCCTGATGGGTGCTGGTTAGCGCCTTGCATGGCAGCTCCCTCCATCAGTGTGAATGTGTGTGTGAATGGGTAAATGTGGAAGTAGTGTCAAAGCGCTTTGAGTACCTTGAAGGTAGAAAAGCGCTATACAAGTACAACCCATTTATCATTTATTTATTTAGTGTGACGTCATCGGTCAACTGGAAAAGTAATCCACTTATCTGTGCTGAAATGAAGTAAATAATACCCCAGTTGTCACACCGCGGTGAGGGAAGTCTTGTCTTGGTTTTTTCTGTCTTGTGATTTACATGTTTTATTTTGAAAAGCAACTCCTCTTGTTTCAGATCACGGGTCCTTCCTCTTGTGTCACCAGTCTGACGTCATTCCTGACCCTTGATTGTTTCCACCTGTTTCCCATTACCCTCATGTTCTTTATAAGCCCATGCCTCCCCTTGTTCTGTGCCAGATTGTCTCGAGCTTTCGTGCCTGTCTTGCGTTCCATGTTCATGTTCATGTCCATGCATTGCCCTGTCCCTCGTCTACGTCCTTGCTTCCAGAATATCCCACGCTGTAATTTTGAATTAACTTTTTTCCTCCCTCAGAGCGACTTTTGTTATTCTACCTTTTTCTACCGCAGTGGTGAGTTATAATTTTTCCTTAAAGATTTTTTACCTCAAAGTTTTTTGAGTGAATTTTTGTTTACATTTATTAGAGTAGTTAAGTTTTATAGTCTTTATTGGAGCGTTTTTTGTTAAAAGTTTTTTGATAACAGATACGGTGCTAATTATATTGTCCTTATTTTTGTATTTCCTCCTTTTTGGAGTGATTTTCGGTTTTTCCCTTTTGGAACATTTTGTCCATAACTATTTTTGTATTTCATAGTATTTGAATTTACTCGGCTCTGGATGCTTAAAGAGTTTTTCAAAATAAAAGCTTTATTTGGAATCACCTCTCTGCATCTGAGTCCCTTCCTTCGTCCAAGCCTGACACTAGTGAACGGGAGGCACATGGCGTATGACTAATAGTCCCACTGGAGAGTGTGCATGGACACTTGGACTTCACACGTAGGTGTGACAATACAAAAAAACTAACTATTTGAGTAATCAGACTAATTTAGTGCATGGAAATGTAGTGACTGTTACATAAACTCATCACCTTTAAAATGAGAATTTGTTTATGTTGTTGTAGACTCATTTTCTTCATCTGCTTGATTATATAAAGAATGAAACTCATGTGGATTATTGTACAGATAAATACATATTAAAGGCCTACTGAAAGCCACTACTAGCGACCACGCAGTCTGATAGTTTATATATCAATGATGAAATCTTAACATTGCAACACATGCCAATACGGCCGGGTTAGCTTACTAAAGTGCAATTTTAAATTTTGCACAAAATATCCTGCTGAAAACGTCTCGGTATGATGACGTCACGGATTGTAGAGGACATTTTGGGACAGCATGGTGGCCAGCTATTAAGTCATCTGTTTTCATCGCAAAATTCCACAGTATTCTGGACATCTGTGTTGGTGAATCTTTTGCAATTTGTTCAATGAACAATGGAGACAGCAAAGAAGAAAGCTGTAGGTGGGAAGCGGTGTATTGCGGCCGGCTGCAGCAACACAAACACGGCCGGTGTTTCATTGTTTACATTCCCGGAAGATGACGGTCAAGCTTTACCATTGGCCTGTGGAGAACTGGGACAACAGAGACTCTTACCAGGAGGACTTTGAGTTGGATACGCAGACGCGGTACCGTGAGTACGCATGCAGCTGCGGCTTCCAAACATTTGATCGCTTGCCCGTACGTGCGTGCCGCTATGTGCATGTCACGTACGTAACTTTGGGGACTTTGGGGAAATATATGTGCTGTATGAACTTTGGGGAGGTGAACGGTACTTTGGGCTGTGGGATTGAGTGTGTTGTGCAGGTGTTTGAGTTGTATTGGCGGGTTATATGGACGGTGTTTGTTATGCGGGATTAATTTGTGGCATATTAAATATAAACCTGGTTGTGTTGTGGCTAATAGAGTATATATATGTCTTGTGTTTATTTACTGTTTTAGTCATTCCCAGCTGAATATCAGGTCTCACAGCATCTTCCCTATCTGAATGGCTCCCACTGCCCTCTAGTCCTTCACTCTCACTTTCCTCATCCACAAATCTTTCATCCTGGCTCAAATTAATGGGGAAATCGTGGCTTTCTCGGTCCGAATGGCTCTGGCTGCTGGTGGCCATGATTGTAAACAATGTGCAGATGTGAGGAGCTCCACAACCTGTGACGTCACGCTACTCGTCTGCTACTTCCGCTACAGGCAAGGCTTTTTTATCAGCGACCAAAAGTTGCCAACTTTATCGTCGATGTTCTCTACTAAATCCTTTCAGCGAAAATATGGCAATATCGCGAAATGATCAAGTATGACACATAGAATGGACCTGCTAACCCTGTTTAAATAAGAAAATCGCATTTCAGTAGGCATTTAAGTTCTCAATAGTCATTTTTAATTCAGGGGGGTCTCGGAAACATTTCTGTTCCCCAGTGGGGTCATTACGAAAAAAATTTAAGAAGCATTGCTATAATCCATCTTAAATCATAGTTTGATGATCATATTACACCTATACTGTATATACCTTTATATACATATATACATATATATATACCTATACTGGCTCACCTGCACTGGCTTCCTGTGCACTTAAGATGTGACTTTAAGGTTTTACTACTTACGTATAAAATACTACACGGTCTAGCTCCGTCCTATCTTGCTGATTGTATTGTACCATATGTCCCGGCAAGAAATCTGCGTTCAAAGAACTCCGGCTTATTAGTGATTCCCAGAGCCCCAAAAAAGTCTGCGGGCTATAGAGCGTTTTCTATTGGGGCTCCAGTACTATGGAATGTTCTAGCAGTAACAGTTAGAGATGCTACCTCAGTAGAAGCATTTAAGTCCCATCTTAAAACTCATTTGTATACTCTAGCCTTTAAATAGACCCCTGTTAGACCAGTTGATCTGCCGTTTCTTTTCTTTTCTGCTCTGCCCCACTCCCCCTCGTGGAAGGGGGGGGGGGGGGGGGACACAGGTCCGGTGGCCATGGATGAAGTGCTGGCTGTCCAGAGTCGGGACCCGGGGTGGACCGCTCGCCTATGCATCGGTTGGGAACATCTCTGCGCTGCTGACTCCGCTCGAGATGGTTTCCTGCTGGCCCCACTATGGACTGGACTCGCACTATTAGGTTAGATCGACTATGGACTGGACTCTCACTATTATGTTAGAGCCACTATGGACTGGACTCTCACTATTATGTTAGATCCACTATGGACTGGACTCTCACTATTATGTTAGATCCACTATGGACTGGACTCTCACTATTATGTTAGAGCCACTATGGACTGGACTCTCACTATTATGTTAGATCCACTATGGACTGGACTCTCACTATTATGTTAGATCCACTATGGACTGGACTCTCACTATTATGTTAGATCCACTATGGACTGGACTCTCATTATTATGTTAGATCCACTATGGACTGGACTCTCACTATTATGTTAGATCCACTATGGACTGAACTCTCACTATTATGTTAGATCCACTATGGACTGGACTCTCACTATTATGTTGGATCCACTATGGACTGGACTCTCACTATTATGTTAAATCCACTATGGACTGGACTCTCACTATTATGTTAGATCCACTATGGACTGGATTCTCACTATTATGTTGGATCCACTATGGACTGGACTTTCACAATATTATGTTAGATCCACTATGGACTGGACTCTCACACTATTATGTTAGATCCACTATGGACTGGACTCTGACTATTATGTTAGATCCACTATGGACTGGATTCTCACTATTATGTTAGATCCACTATGGACTGGACTCTCACTATTATGTTAGATCCACTATGGACTGGACTCTCACTATTATGTTAGATCCCCTATGGACTGGACTCTCAGTATTATGTTAGATCCACTATGGACTGGACTCTCACTATGATGTTAGATCCACTATGGACTGGACTCTCACTATTATGTTAGATCCACTATGGACTGAACTCTCACTATTATGTTAGATCCACTATGGACTGGACTCTCACTATTATGTTAGATCCACTATGGACTGGACTCTCACTATTATGTTAGATCCACTATGGACTGGACTCTCACTATTATGTTAGATCCACTATGGACTGGACTCTCACTATTATGTTAAATCCACTATGGACTGGATTCTCACTATTATGTTAGATCCACTATGGACTGGACTCTCACTATTATGTTAGATCCACTATGGACTGGACTCTCACTATTATGTTAGATCCACTATGGACTGGATTCTCACTATTATGTTGGATCCACTATGGACTGGACTTTCACAATATTATGTTAGATCCACTATGGACTGGACTCTCACACTATTATGTTAGATCCACTATGGACTGGACTCTCACTATTATGTTAGATCCACTATGGACTGGATTCTCACTATTATGTTGGATCCACTATGGACTGGACTTTCACAATATTATGTTAGATCCACTATGGACTGGACTCTCACACTATTATGTTAGATCCCCTATGGACTGGACTCTCAGTATTATGTTAGATCCACTATGGACTGGACTCTCACTATTATGTTAAATCCACTATGGACTGGACTCTCACTATTATGTTAGATCCATTGTGGACTGGACTCTCACTAGTATGTTAGATCCACTATGGACTGGACTCTCACTATTATGTTAGATCCACTATGGACTGCACTCTCACTATTATGTTAAATCCACTATGGACTGGACTCTCACTATTATGTTAGATCCATTGTGGACTGGACCCTCACTATTATGTTAGATCCACTATGGACTGGACTCTCACTATTATGTTAGATCCACTATGGACTGGATTCTCACTATTATGTTGGATCCACTATGGACTGGACTGGACTCTCACTATTATGTTAGATCCACTATGGACTGGATTCTCACTATTATGTTGGATCCACTATGGACTGGACTTTCACAATATTATGTTAGATCCACTATGGACTGGACTCTCACACTATTATGTTAGATCCACTATGGACTGGACTCTCACTATTATGTTAGATCCACTATGAACTGGATTCTCACTATTATGTTGGATCCACTATGGACTGGACTCTCACACTATTATGTTAGATCCCCTATGGACTGGACTCTCAGTATTATGTTAGATCCACTATGGACTGGACTCTCACTATTATGTTAAATCCACTATGGACTGGACTCTCACTATTATGTTAGATCCATTGTGGACTGGACTCTCACTAGTATGTTAGATCCACTATGGACTGGACTCTCACTATTATGTTAGATCCACTATGGACTGGACTCTCACACTATTATGTTAGATCCACTATGGACTGGATTCTCACTATTATGTTGGATCCACTATGGACTGGACTGGACTCTCACTATTATGTTAGATCCACTATGGACTGGATTCTCACTATTATGTTGGATCCACTATGGACTGGACTTTCACAATATTATGTTAGATCCACTATGGACTGGACTCTCACACTATTATGTTAGATCCACTATGGACTGGACTCTCACTATTATGTTAGATCCACTATGGACTGGATTCTCACTATTATGTTGGATCCACTATGGACTGGACTTTCACAATATTACGTTTGATCCACTATGGACTGGACTCTCACACTATTATGTTAGATCCACTATGGACTGGACTCTCACTATTATGTTAGATCCACTATGGACTGGATTCTCACTATTATGTTGGATCCACTATGGACTGGACTTTCACAATATTATGTTAGATCCACTATGGACTGGACTCTCACACTATTATGTTAGATCCCCTATGGACTGGACTCTCAGTATTATGTTAAATCCACTATGGACTGGACTCTCACTATTATGTTGGATCCATTGTGGACTGGACTCTCACTAGTATGTTAGATCCACTATGGACTGGACTCTCACTATTATGTTAGATCCACTATGGACTGGACTCTCACTATTATGTTAGATCCACTATGGACTGGACTCTCACACTATTATGTTAGATCCACTATGGACTGGACTCTCACTATTATGTTAGATCCACTATGGACTGGACTCTCACTATTATGTTAAATCCACTATGGACTGGACTCTCACTATTATGTTTGATCCATTGTGGACTGGACTCTCACTATTTTGTTAGATCCACTATGGACTGGACTCTCACTAGTATGTTAGATCCACTATGGACTGAATTCTCACTATTATGTTGGATCCACTATGGACTGGACTTTCACAATATTATGTTAGATCCTATATGGACTGGACTCTCACACTATTATGTTAGATCCACTATGAACTGGACTCTCACTATTATGTTAGATCCACTATGGACTGGACTCTCACTATTATGTTAGATCCACTATGGACTGGACTCTCACTATTATGTTAGATCCACTATGGACTGGACTCTCACTATTATGTTAGATCCACTATGGACTGGACTCTCACTATTATGTTAGATCCACTATGGACTGGACTCTCACTATTATGTTAGATCCACTATGGACTGGACTCTCACTATTATGTTAGATCCACTATGGACTGGACTCTCACTATTATGTTAGATCCACTATGGACTGGACTCTCAGTATTATGTTAGATCCACTATGGACTGGACTCTCACTATTATGTTAGATCCACTATGGACTGGACTCTCACTATTATGTTAGATCCACTATGGACTGAACTCTCACTATTATGTTAGATCCACTATGGACTGGACTCTCACTATTATGTTAGATCCACTATGGACTGGACTCTCACTATTATGTTAAATCCACTATGGACTGGACTCTCACTATTATGTTAGATCCACCATGGACTGGATTCTCACTATTATGTTGGATCCACTATGGACTGGACTTTCACAATATTATGTTAGATCCACTATGGACTGGACTCTCACACTATTATGTTAGATCCACTATGGACTGGACTCTCACTATTATGTTAGATCCACTATGGACTGGATTCTCACTATTATGTTGGATCCACTATGGACTGGACTTTCACAATATTATGTTAGATCCACTATGGACTGGACTCTCACACTATTATGTTAGATCCACTATGGACTGGACTCTCACTATTATGTTAGATCCACTATGGACTGGATTCTCACTATTATGTTGGATCCACTATGGACTGGACTTTCACAATATTATGTTAGATCCACTATGGACTGGACTCTCACACTATTATGTTAGATCCCCTATGGACTGGACTCTCAGTATTATGTTAGATCCACTATGGACTGGACTCTCACTATTATGTTAAATCCACTATGGACTGGACTCTCACTATTATGTTAGATCCATTGTGGACTGGACTCTCACTAGTATGTTAGATCCACTATGGACTGGACTCTCACTATTATGTTAGATCCACTATGGACTGCACTCTCACTATTATGTTAAATCCACTATGGACTGGACTCTCACTATTATGTTAGATCCATTGTGGACTGGACTCTCACTATTATGTTAGATCCACTATGGACTGGACTCTCACTATTATGTTAGATCCACTATGGACTGGACTCTCACACTATTATGTTAGATCCACTATGGACTGGATTCTCACTATTATGTTGGATCCACTATGGACTGGACTGGACTCTCACTATTATGTTAGATCCACTATGGACTGGATTCTCACTATTATGTTGGATCCACTATGGACTGGACTTTCACAATATTATGTTAGATCCACTATGGACTGGACTCTCACACTATTATGTTAGATCCACTATGGACTGGACTCTCACTATTATGTTAGATCCACTATGGACTGGATTCTCACTATTATGTTGGATCCACTATGGACTGGACTTTCACAATATTACGTTTGATCCACTATGGACTGGACTCTCACACTATTATGTTAGATCCCCTATGGACTGGACTCTCAGTATTATGTTAGATCCACTATGGACTGGACTCTCACTATTATGTTAAATCCACTATGGACTGGACTCTCACTATTATGTTAGATCCATTGTGGACTGGACTCTCACTAGTATGTTAGATCCACTATGGACTGGACTCTCACTATTATGTTAGATCCACTATGGACTGGACTCTCACTATTATGTTAAATCCACTATGGACTGGACTCTCACTATTATGTTAGATCCACCATGGACTGGATTCTCACTATTATGTTGGATCCACTATGGACTGGACTTTCACAATATTATGTTAGATCCACTATGGACTGGACTCTCACACTATTATGTTAGATCCACTATGGACTGGACTCTCACTATTATGTTAGATCCACTATGGACTGGATTCTCACTATTATGTTGGATCCACTATGGACTGGACTTTCACAATATTATGTTAGATCCACTATGGACTGGACTCTCACACTATTATGTTAGATCCCCTATGGACTGGACTCTCAGTATTATGTTAGATCCACTATGGACTGGACTCTCACTATTATGTTAAATCCACTATGGACTGGACTCTCACTATTATGTTAGATCCATTGTGGACTGGACTCTCACTAGTATGTTAGATCCACTATGGACTGGACTCTCACTATTATGTTAGATCCACTATGGACTGCACTCTCACTATTATGTTAAATCCACTATGGACTGGACTCTCACTATTATGTTAGATCCATTGTGGACTGGACTCTCACTATTATGTTAGATCCACTATGGACTGGACTCTCACTATTATGTTAGATCCACTATGGACTGGACTCTCACACTATTATGTTAGATCCACTATGGACTGGATTCTTACTATTATGTTGGATCCACTATGGACTGGACTGGACTCTCACTATTATGTTAGATCCACTATGGACTGGATTCTCACTATTATGTTGGATCCACTATGGACTGGACTTTCACAATATTATGTTAGATCCACTATGGACTGGACTCTCACACTATTATGTTAGATCCACTATGGACTGGACTCTCACTATTATGTTAGATCCACTATGGACTGGATTCTCACTATTATGTTGGATCCACTATGGACTGGACTTTCACAATATTACGTTTGATCCACTATGGACTGGACTCTCACACTATTATGTTAGATCCCCTATGGACTGGACTCTCAGTATTATGTTAGATCCACTATGGACTGGACTCTCACTATTATGTTAAATCCACTATGGACTGGACTCTCACTATTATGTTAGATCCATTGTGGACTGGACTCTCACTAGTATGTTAGATCCACTATGGACTGGACTCTCACTATTATGTTAGATCCACTATGGACTGGACTCTCACTATTATGTTAGATCCACTATGGACTGGACTCTCACTATTATGTTAAATCCACTATGGACTGGACTCTCACTATTATGTTGGATCCACTATGGACTGGACTTTCACAATATTATGTTAGATCCACTATGGACTGGACTCTCACACTATTATGTTAGATCCAGTATGGACTGGACTCTCACTATTATGTTAGATCCACTATGGACTGGATTCTCACTATTATGTTGGATCCACTATGGACTGGACTTTCACAATATTATGTTAGATCCACTATGGACTGGACTCTCACACTATTATGTTAGATCCCCTATGGACTGGACTCTCAATATTATGTTAGATCCACTATGGACTGGACTCTCACTATTATGTTAGATCCACTATGGACTGGATTCTCACTATTATGTTGGATCCACTATGGACTGGACTTTCACAATATTACGTTTGATCCACTATGGACTGGACTCTCACACTATTATGTTAGATCCCCTATGGACTGGACTCTCAGTATTATGTTAGATCCACTATGGACTGGACTCTCACTATTATGTTAAATCCACTATGGACTGGACTCTCACTATTATGTTAGATCCACTATGGACTGGACTCTCACTATTATGTTAGATCCACTATGGACTGGACTCTCAGTATTATGTTAGATCCACTATGGACTGGACTCTCACTATTATGTTAGATCCACTATGGACTGGACTCTCACTATTATGTTAGATCCACTATGGACTGGACTCTCACTATTATGTTAGATCCACTATGGACTGGACTCTCAGTATTATGTTAGATCCACTATGGACTGGACTCTCACTATTATGTTAGATCCACTATGGACTGGACTCTCACTATTATGTTAGATCCACTATGGACTGGACTCTCACACTATTATGTTAGATCCACTATGGACTGGACTCTCACAATATTATGTCAGACCGACTCGACGTCCATTGCATCTGGTCTCCCCTAGAGGGGAAGGGGGGTCACCCACATATGCGGTCCTCTCCAAGGTTTCTCATAGTCATTCACATCGACGTCCCATTGGGGTGGTGAGTTTTTCCTTGCCCTTATGTGGGCTCTGTACCGCGGATGTCGTTGTGGCTTGTGCAGCCCTTTGAGACACTTGTGATTTAGGGCTATATGAATAAACATTGATTGATTGATTGATTGAAACAGACTAAGTGTTTCTAGTTTCTTCCTGCTCAAGACTTACAGAGAATGAAGAATTGAGAATATGCAGCATGTAAAGAATGTGGACAAACAGGTAGCCACCGAACGACTTCATGACATCACTTTTAAAGGGGCTACTGTACAAGCTACTGTACGACACAAGCTACCATAAAGGTTTTAATCCGTGAACACGGCGTCCGGTGTTGGACAATCAGGCTTCTACGGACACAGACACTTCTGGAAACTGATTGTTTTCCATGACGTCTAAAGCCAACTATTGTACCAGGAAGTTGAAGGTGTTTCCTTCTAAATAAAAGAGAGGTAATAAACTATTGAAGTGAAGCCTTACCTGTGGTGTGGTCTCTGTGCTACGTCTTCTCTCCCCAAGCCAAAAGGGTAATACCAATAATGGATCATGCATTAAGGTGTAGTCTAACAACAATGGCATTCTCGCTACAAACTCCACCCCGGATGTTATCTGAGCTCCGCTCTCAGCAAGAAAAGCAAATACTGGGGAGCTGAACTAAATGTTATGTACAGCCAACTGCCAGACATGGGAATGTTCCATGTAAAAAAACTTACAGTACAGAATAATTTAGTCCTTTAGAACAGAAAATACTGAACTGATTAGGCCTCAGAGTATATTGGGGACATTTTTGTCCTTTAAAGGTAAAGTTTTTCTCTATATTTGCTCATACCTTTGTTTATGTTACTCTTTTCGTCCATTTTCTACCGCTTGTTCCTCTCAAGGCCACAGGGGTGCTGAAGCCTATCTCCAATACTTGCCAACCTTGAGACCTCCAATTTCGGGAGGTGGGGGGTGGGGGGTGGGGGCGTGGTCGGGGTGAGGCGGGGGCGGGGCTAAGAGGGGAGGAGTATATTTACAGCTAGAATTCACCAAGTCAAGTATTTCATATATATATATATATATATATATATATATATATAAGAAATACTTGACTTTCAGTGAATTCTAGCTGTATATATATTTATTTTATTATATATATATACAATATATATATATATATATATATATATATATATATATATATACATATACATATATATATACATATTAGAGATGCGCGGATAGGCAATTATTTCATCCGCAACCGCATCAGAAAGTCGTCAACCATCCACCATCCACCCGATGTAACATTTGATCAGAACCGCATCCGCCCGCACCCGCCCGTTGTTATATATCTAATATAGACGATGCAAGGCATTAGTGAGGTTATAAAGCTTTTGCCTGTTAAAGAAAGGAGACTGATCCAATGCAGCACAGACATTCGCGTGCCACGCTGTCACGACCCAGACGCACACCAGTGCGCAATCATATGGGAGCCGCGCTGAGCGCACCTCCAAGCGCGTCTCGCTGCCGGCGACGGCCGCGTATGAGCCCGACGCTCCAGCGCCATCCATTTTCAGGGCTAGTTGATTCGGCAGGTGGGTTGTTACACACTCCTTAGCGGGTTCCGACTTCCATGGCCACCGTCCTAGCTGCTGTCTATATCAACCAGGGTGAGCCCCACCCCTTTCGTGAGCGCACTGCGCGCGGAGTGACCCCTGTTACGCGCCCCCGGCAATGGGGGTGGCGGGCAGGTAAGCTGCGCGGGCGGAGCGCGCGGAGTGACCCCTGTTACGAGCCCCCGGCCACGGGGGTGGCGGGCAGGTAAGCTGCTTACCTGCTGCGCGTGACGCCGGCCGCGGCGAAGGCGGACGAGGCGGGGTGTCGGTGCGGTGGGCGCGGTGGTGACCCTGGACGTGCGTCGGGCCCTTCTCGCGGATCGCCTCAGCTACGGCTCCCGGTGGGGCCCTCTCGGGGGAAGGGCCTCGGTCGTCCCTTCTCTACTCCGTAAAAGTGTCCATCTCTTTTTTTTTTTTCTTCTGTTGTGGCATATGCTGCAGGTGCCTGCTCGTTTTTCGTATGTGGGTAACAACATTTAACTATGTATATATATTTCCCAATTGGTTTAACTGCCACCCGCCTGAATCTATTTAAAATCTAATTTTTTTTTATTTCAACCGCCCGACCCGACCCGACCCGCGGATAAAATCTAATTTTTTTTTAATTTCATCCGCCCGATCCGCGGATAATCCGCGGACTCCGCGGTTGTGCCCGCAAACCGCGCATCTCTAATACATATATATATATAAATACAACAAATACTTGAATTTCAGTGTTCATTTATTTACACATATACACACACATATAACACTCATCTACTCATTGTTGAGTTAAGGGTTGAATTGTCCATCCTTGTTCTATTCTCTGTCACTATTTTTCTAACCATGCTGAACACCCTTTCACAGGTACCCAGAAAGGTTTCGAGTACCACCAAAAAAACTGAATCTCTGAAGACAGTATAAAAATCTGTGTTAAAGATGTACAAATACTGTTTGTATAATAAGCATGTTATTTTTTTTTACAAATGAGGGTTAAGAGTTCAGTACTAAAAAAAAAAAAAAGAATGTGGCTTAAGTACAGTTTTTTAATTGAGCTGCTGCATTTTTTGGTTGGGTTGTTTATTTATTTTGAGTAACTTCTATACATTTCTAAAAGGGGAATAATGTAATAGAGTGATCTATGTTTGTCTGTTGCCATCTCCTGGTGAATGTTGGCTATAGCGTACTGGGGTTACTTTTTGGTTGGCCAACGATTTACATGGTGTTGCGCACCTGACGTCACTCAGGTCCGCGGCTTCCAGCCCCGCCTGAATTTCGGGAGATTTTCGGGAGAAAATTTGTCCCAGGAGGTTTTCGGGAGAGGCGCTGAATTTCGGGAGTCTCCCGGAAAATCCGGGAGGGTTGGCAAGTATGCCTATCTCAGTCACCACCTCATCACAGGGCCAACACAGACAGATAACATTCACACTCACATTCACACCATGAATTGATTAATGTGGACCCCGACTTAAACAAGTTGAAAAACTTATTGGGGTGTTACCATTTAGTGGTCAATTGTACGCAATATGTACTGTACTGTGCAATCTACTAATAAAAGTTTCAAGCAATCAATCAAAAGGGTGGTGACGGCAAAACTCCACATCATGTCCAAAACTCTATTGACTTTGTAGCAAAGATCAGAGATCTAAAACTGGTCAAACATGAAAGTATAGTTTCATTCCACGTCACCTCCCTGTTTACCTGTATTCCAACCCAGGATGCAGTAGAGACAGTGAGGCAACGTCTGCTAGGGGATCGCACCTTACAGGATAGATCCGCACTAAACCCAGAACAGATTTGCCGTTTGCTGGAACTTTGCCTTCACACTACATACTTTCAATTCATGGGAATGTTTTGCCCACAAAAACATGGTTGTGCCATGGGATCACCTGTATCCCCAATAGCAGCAAACCTTTACATGAAGGACACGGCAAAGAGAGTTCTGAGCTCTTTTAAGGGAACAGCACCAAGACATTGGTACAGATAAGTGGATGACACGTGGGTGAACATCAGAAACCAAGAAGTGCAAGCCTTCACCGAGCACATTAACTCAAAAACATCAATTCACAAGTGAGGATGTCAAAGACATTAAGATGCCTTTTTCGGTCCACACATACCGATCAATACCTACTTTTTGACTGACACCACGAACTGGAACACAAACTGGGCGTTATGAGAACCCTGCAACACAGAGCTGGTCATGTTCCTGCCAGCCCACAGGCCAAAGAGAAAGAGCATAGGCATTTGAGGGAAGCCATCAAAAGCTGTGGTTACCCCAGCTGGTCGTTTGTGAAAAGTGCATCCAGTTCCAGAAATAACAAGAACAGAGTGGATGAGGAGGAAAAAGGTGACAGACGCAAAAATATTGTCATTCCATGTGTAGGTCTATCTGAGAAACTGATTTAACCCCCAATTCCAACCCTTGATGGTAAATATACTCTATTTTCTTTGGAGAAATAGAGCAGGTGCACCTCATGTTGTGAACAAGCTATCATGGCCGAGTTGTTGCAAAGAAACGATTAATGAAGATGGAGTTGAAGTTGAGTCTGGCAGGAGGGGCCACTTTGTCCTCCATGTGCTTGATGGCGACTTGAGCCGCGCCCCCTGCAAACCCACCCACTGCGCCCCCGATGACACTGTAGAGAACCATCCCCCCTGGGCCCTCTATAGAGCCAACAAGGGCCCCCATGACAGCACCCACCACCACGCCGATGCCCACCCCTCTGACCAGCGATGTTCTCAGCCAGCCGTTGTCTACTTCCGCCTTGGCCCGAATGTCGGCGCTGACGCTGGCCGTGTGGGCGTCTTTCTGGCGGTACAGTTCATCCGACAAGTACTTCTTCTCCAACTCGCTCCACACCTTCTCGTTATCTGCCGTCATCTTCTTCATCAACCTTTTCTCCTCCTCCTTCACGCTGCGCTCGGCTTTCTGGAAGGTCCTGCTGGAGAAGCAGGCTCCGCCTAAAGAGGCCACCAGGTACTCGATCTTCTGCAGCATCTCTCGCTCGCGGCTGCGCTCCCGCCAGTCCTTGTTGAAGATGTAAAAGCGGCCGCCGAAGTCCTCGATTAAATGCCTCAAGGGCCAATCGGTGTTCTGCACCAATCCCTCCAAGGCAGCTTCTTCCGGGTTCCCGTCGTAGGCCAACAGCACGATGCAGTGTCTCAAACAGCGCCTCCCGAAACGCTTCATCATCAGCTGAGGCGTCCTGATGTTGTTCGGGGAGATCTGCTCCATGTCGAAGGCCACCAGGAAGGCGTGCGGGCCAGGCATGGACAAGCACTTGGACCTCCTTACCTCCATCTTCCTCTTGGCTCGGGATATGTCCTTATCGTAGATGTTGGGGGCGTTGATCACGGCCACTCGTCTCCCGGCCAGCTCACCCAAAATCTTCCTGCTGCCGGAAATGCTGGAGATGTCCTTAGAAAACTCCGCCTTTCCCAGGATTGCATTGGTGAGCTGGAACTGAGACGGTCCGCTGCTGCCGACCACCATCAGTCTCAGTTCCAAAGAGGAGCCTGTGGAAGAGAAGTTCTTCTTTTAAACAGCGTCGTTACTTGATGCATTCATGGTGACAGCAAAAGTATACCTTTTTTCCTCTTCTCCATTGTGGATGGACAGACAGTTATACGCTGCCACACAACTGGCCCTTGCAATAAAAACACACCCCTAAATCGATCTTCTCTCTCTCTCTCTCTCTGATGTGGTAATTGGCTGCCAGATTTAATGTCAAGTGGAAAATGTCCCGAGGGTAGTGTCTAATCAAATACCCATCTGCTTTATTTCTATGTGAATGATTGATTGTGGGCAGCACGGTGGGAGAGGGGTTAGTGCATCTGCCTCACAATACGAAGGTCCTGGGTAGTCTGGGGTTCAATCCCGGGCTCGGGATCTTTCTGTGTGGAGTTTGCATGTTCTCCCCGTGACTGCGTGGGTTCCCTCCGGGTACTCCGGCTTCCTCCCACCTCCAAAGACATGCACCTGGGGATAAGTTGATTGGCAACACTAAATGGTCCCTAGTGTGTGAATGTGAGTGTGAATGTTGTCTGTCTATCTGTGTTGGCCCTGCGATGAGGTGGCGACTTGTCCAGGGTGTACCCCGCCTTCCGCCCGATTGTAGCTGAGATTGTCTCCAGCACCCCCCGCGACCCAGAAGGGAATAAGCGGTAGAAAATGGATGGATGGATGATTGATTGTACAGATACGGTGTTGTTTCTGCTGGGCAAGTATGCCTGACGCGCCTCCTACAGCGCCTTGGGTCAGCTGCAGGGTCATCAGCCGGGGACCACCGCTCATTGGACTATTGGTGCGTGCAAAACAGCAGCAGGCGGCTGTGTTCTAATACTAATCAAAGATCCATAGATCATTCATTGGCGGCCTTGACTTTGACACATAGGGGTTAAATGAATGTGCCATGAATTGATTAACGTGGACCCCGACTTAAACAAGTTGAACAACTTATTGGGGTGTTACCATTTAGTGGTCAATTGTACGGAATATGTACTGTACTGTGCAATCTACTAATACAAGTTTCAATCAATCGATCAATCAATCAACCCTTCATCAAGTCACTTTTGGAATGTAACTTCTGCCTTTCAATATGGGTACTGGCAATGCATTGTGGGAAATGTAAAAAAAAATTTTGAATCCCTCTATATTGTGTGTGTGTTTTTCACATTTAGATCATTTCTTTTTTTGCCTTTGTTTTATCCCGCAACATTTACGTGACAGAACTTTATCATTTATTTTGTTTAATGGTGTTTTTTGTTTGGACCATTAACGTGTTTGAAAATGTTCG
>NC_084569.2:477500-582500 GCF_033978685.3 Nerophis lumbriciformis
CCAACTCCTGAGGGGAGGTCAAAGTTGAAGGATTTTAGCCAAGCAGGGGTTAACCGTTTCTCCATTGGGGTGCAGGCAAGTATCATGTTGTACATACACGTCAATGTTATCCAGCCATCTATACATTTTCTGTACGGGTGAGCTGAAGCCTAATGATGGTATTTCATTCATGATTAATAACTTAGTCAACTACTTGGAAGATAAAAAGCAGATAATATGGGATAAGGGGCTTAGGCGGAAGAGCGGCCGTGCCAGCAACTTGAGGGTTGCAGGTTCGATCCCAGCTTCCGCCATCCTAATCATGGCCGTTGTGTCTTGGGCAAGGCGCTTCACCCATTTTGCTCCCAGTGGCATCTACACTGGTGTATGAATGTACAGGACTCCCTTGAAAAAGAGATTCTTAATCTCAATGGGACTTTCTTTGCTAAATAGAGGTTAGAAAAATAATAATTTAAAAGAATTTGATTTGTTTTTACATATTTGAAATATTTAGGTTTGTTATGGTTGGAGGAGGGAGTTGTGACGACACAGTTCCACGAGGGGGCAATATTGCTCTCTGTATTTGTTATATATATCAACAATATAATATAAAAAATAATGAAAAATATAATTAATAAACTATAGAATGGAGTGTGACTAAATTCAAGAGTGTGTATGGTGTGAGACTATGTGAAGCAGTTATTTGTTGAGTGTTACCGGGAGGTGTTGTTCCAAACTGGAAGTCCAAGAGGGCGAGGCAAAAAGGATGTCCGTAAGCAGGCGAAAGATCCAGGGGCGAGAAAGAGGGGCGTTAGTGTCCGTGTCCAAGCGAGGGGGTCGAGATCCGGGAAGGCAGTCGAGATCCAGGGGGGGAAGTCCAAGGGAGCGTGACGCACAGCCCAAAACCAAGGCAACGGAAGGAAAACACTGCAGGCACAAGGGAGAAGACAGGACAAATCAAGCACGGGGAAGAAACACGGAGCAGGGAAGCCCAGACTTCCCTCACCCCAGCCACTTCGTCCAGCTCCTCCCGGGGGATCTCGAGGCGTTCCCAGGCCAGCCGGGAGACATAGTCTTCCCAACGTGTCCTGGGTCATCCCCGTGGCCTCCTACCGGTCGGACGTGCCCGAAACACCTCCCTCGGGAGGCGTTCGGGTGGCATCCTGACCAGATGCTCGAACCACCTCATCTGGCTCCTCTCCATGTGGAGGAGCAGCGGCTTTACTTTGAGCTCCCCCCGGATGACAGAGCTTCTCACCCTATCTCTAAAGGAGAGACCCACCACCCGGCGGAGGAAACTAATTTCGGCCGCTTGTACCCGTGATCTTGTCCTTTCAGTCATAACCCAAAGCTCATGACCATAGGTGAGGATGGGGACGTAGATCGACCGGTAAATTGAGAGCTTTGCCTTCCGGCTCAGTTCCTTCTTTACCACAACGGAGCGATACAGCGTCCGCATTACTGACGACGCCGCACCGATCCACCTGTCGACCTCACCATCCACTCTTCCCTCACTCGTGAACAAGACTCCAAGGTACTTAAACTCCTCCACTTGGGGCAGGGTCTCCTCCCCAACCCGGTACATCATAGAAAACTAAGTTCCCGCCAGGATCCTTGGGTCCACTGGTCCTTATACAGCTCGCCCTCATCAATCCCAGGTGTGTAGATTGCCGATCGCCCACAGCCTTGCCGCCATGTGGGCGTGACGTGGCCAGCGCGAGCAGGGGCGTGTTTCGGCGCGCTGCCAGCGTAGGTGCTGGTAGACCCAGCTGCCGGGGAAAAGCGAGTTCGAGCCCGCGCCGTGACAAGGTTTTTGCTATAATCAATTTGCTTTAAACATGGAAGCCAAATAAAACAGTGTAAATACAGTTTAACATAGCTAGCAAACCTTTGTGTATTCACTTTCCACCACTCTTCTATATTTTCCCGAGAATGTTCTGAACATCTGATTAAATGCCATTGTCGCTTAACTTTCAATCTCCCTTCTTTAGCCACCAAACTCTTTCAGACTGCAGGTGGTGTTCTTCAATTGGCCTCCACTGCCTTCTTTCGAGTACTACTATATACAACACGCTGTAGCTTTATCAACACCAACAATCAATCCACTAATCAATTTGTATCCCCACTTGTGACCTTGATGTCTAATTCTACTTTCAATCGTTCAGTCTTTGCAGCAAGAGAGCTTAAAACTCTTGGGCCGAGACCACAGCCCTAGTCAGGCTGTGCAGACCATCGAGGAGGCTCGCAGGCTGTGCCCAGGGAGGGTGTCGGTAGACGTCATATTCGGACGCCCCAACCAAACCTTGCAATCCTGGGAGGCGGAGTTGTCAGAGCTGCTGATGCTGAGCGACGAGCATGTGTCCCTCTACCAGCTGACCCCGGAGCGAGGGACCTTACTCTTTAAACAGCTACAAGGCGGTGAACTGGCGTTGCCCAACGACCACCAGATGGCGGAGATGTATGAGAGCGCCAGAAGGATGCTGAAGGAGCACGGCTTCCGGCAGTACGAGGTGTCAAACTTTGCCAGACATGTGAGTCTGAAATGTATGTCCTCTTTAACGATCACCAGCACACACCTTCGGATAAACTGCCACCACCTAAGTACAAACCCCAAAAGCAGTGAAGTTGTCACGTTGTGTAAATGGTAAATAAAAAGAGAATACAACGATTTGCAAATCCTTTTCAACTTATATTCAATTGAACAGACTGCAAAGACAAAATACTTAATGTTCACACTGGAAAACTTTGTTATTTTTGCAAATAATCATTAACTTAGAATTTAATGGCAGCAACACTGTTACGTTTACAGGAGGAGTAGTGACGGCACAGTTCCACAAGGGGGAGGTATAGCTCTATGTATTTTATTTTATATATATATATATATATATATATATATATATATATATATATATATATATTGTATTATATATGTTCACACTGAGAAACTAAATTTTTTTTGCAAATAATCATGAACACATTGCAAAAAAGTAGTCACAGGGGCATTTTTACCAGTGTGTTACATGGCCTTTCCTTTTAACAACACTCAGTAAAGGTTTTGAGAACTGAGGAGACACATTTTTGAAGTAGAAGTCTTTCCCATTCTTGCTTGATGTACAGCTTAAGTTGTTCAACAGTCTCCCTTCTCATATTTTAGCCTTCATATTGCACCACACATGTTCAATGGGAGACAGGTCTGGACTACAGGCAGGCCAGTCTAGTACTCACACTCTTTTACTACGAAGCCACGCTGTTGTAACACGTGGCTTGGCATTGTCTTGGTGAAATAAGCAGGGGCGTCCATGATAACGTTGCTTGGATGGCAACATATGTTGCTCCAAAACCTGTATGTACCTTTCAGCATTAATGGTGCCTTCACAGAAGTTAGTTTTTCATTGTGGCAACTGAGCTGCCAGTTTGTTACCTTAAAATAAATTTAGTATAATTTTTCCATTTACAGTAACAACAACCTGTAGAATTTACAGTAAAAAAAAAAAAGACGGCGTAGTCTGCAACATTTTATAGTAAAGACAGTGGTAGAGGTTTTTTTAATTTACAGTTTTCAATTGAATATGCTGTAAAAAAAACATCGTAATTTTAACGTAATATCTATTGTCCTTTTTACAGTGTAAAATTTGATGAATAACTTACTTTGAAACCATAAGTCAAGCAGATGTTGAAGTATTCATTTTAATTTTAAATGTGTGGAAACTACGGTTATACATTATTGGTTGCAATATTGCATAATATTAACATTTAAATAGGGGTGTAACGGTACGTGTATTTGTATTGAACCTTTTCGGTACGGGGGTTTCGGTTCGGTGCGGAGGTGTACCGAACTAGTTTCCACACGGACATGTTAAGTAGCGTACTGCACGTTGTGTAAACAATACTCAAAATGCCGGACATTTGAGGCATTTAAGAAACTCCGCCCTGACAGCTCCGCAAAAGAGGACATGTCCGGTGAAAAGAGGACATTTAGGGTTAGGGTTAGGGTTAGGGTAAAACATTTTTTTAAAAAGTTTAAAAAAAGTTAAAAATATTTAAAAAATTTGAAAATATTTTTAAAAAATTTAAAAATATTTTAAATTTTTTTTTTTTTTTTTTAAACTTAATTTTTTTTTTTTTTAAATTAAAATTAAAAAAAATAATTAAAATGTTTACAAACATTTAAAAAAAACTTAAAAAAAACTTTAAAAAAATAAAAATAAATTTAAAAAAATAAAAAATAAAAATAAAAAAAATTAAAAAAAATGTTTTAAGTTAAAACATGATTTTCAAGGTAAAACATGATTTTCAAGGTAAAAAATGATTTTCAAGGCAAACATTTTTTTTCAAGGTTAAAAATGATTTTCAAGGTAAATAAATGATTTTCAAGGTAAAAAAGAAATTTCAAGGTAAAATTTTTTTTCAAGGTAAAAAATTATTTTCAATTTTTTTAAAAATTTTTTGAAAATGTTTTAAAAAAAAATTATTTCTTTATTTTTTTTAATTTGTAAATTTTTTTTTTAATTTTCTTAATTTTTTAAAACAATTTAAAACAATTTTTAATTTTTTTAATTTTTTTAAACAATTAACATTTTTTTTAGGGTTAGGGTTAGGGTTAGGGTTAAGATTAGGGTTAGGGTTAAGATTAAGATTAGGGTTAGGGTTAAAAAATTTTTTAAAAGTTAAAGAAAGTTTAAAAAAAAGTTAAAAATATTTTTAAAAAATTTAAAAAAAAAATACAAAATTAAAAAAAAAATTTAAAAAAAAAAAAAAAAAAATTAAGATTTTTACAAAAATTAAAAAAAACTTAATTTTTAAGTTAAAACATGATTTTCAAGGTAAAAAATTATTTTCAAGGTAAAATTTTTTTTTCAAGGTTAAAAATGATTTTCAAGGTAAATAAATGATTTTCAAGGTAAAAAAAAATTTCAAGGTAAGATTTTTTTTCAAGGTAAAAAATGATTTTCATTTTTTTTTTTAATTTTTTTGGAAAATATTTTTAAATGTTTTTTTTTTTTTGTTTTTTTTAATTTGTAAACAATTTTAAAAATTTTTTTAAATTTTTTAAAACAATTTAAAACAATTTAAAACAATTTAAATTTTTTTTAATTTTTTTAAACAATTTTAACAATTAACATTTTTTTTTAGGGTTAGGGTTAGGGTTGGGGTTCAGATTAGGGTTAGGGTTAGGGTTAAGATTAGGGTTAGGGTTAGGGTTAAGGTTAGGGTAATTTTTTTTTTAAAAAGTTAAAAAAAAGTTTAAAAAAAAGTTTAAAAAAAGTTACAAATATTTTTTAAAAATTTAAAAAAATATTACATTTTTTTTTAAAAATTAAAAAAAATTAAATTATTTTTTTTTTAAATTAAAAAAAATTAAAAAAATTAAAAAAAAAAGTTTTAAGTTAAAACATGATTTTCAAGGTAAAAAATTATTTTCTAATTTTTTTAATTTTTTAAAAATGTTTTTACATTTTTTCATTTTTCTTATTTTTTTTAATTTGTAAAAAATGTTTAGACTTTTTAAAAAAAAAAAATTATTTTTTAAAACAATTTAAAACAATTTTAATTTTTTTAAACAATTTTAACAATTAACATTTCTTTTAGGGTTAGGGTTAGGGTTAGGGTTAGGGTTAAGATTAGGGTTAGGGTTAGGGTTAAGATTAGGGTTAGGGTTAGGGTTAGGGTTAAACATTTTTTTTAAAGTTAAAGAAAGTTTAAAAAAAAGTTAAAAATATTTTTTTAAAATTAAAAAAAAATAAATAAATTAAAAAAAAATTAAAAAAAAAATTTAAAATTAAAAAAATAAAATTAAAATTTTTACAAAAATTAAAAAAAACTTAAATTTTTTTTTTTAAATGTTTTAAGTTAAAACATGATTTTCAAGGTAAATTTTTTTTTTCAAGGTTAAAAATGATTTTCAAGGTAAATAAATGATTTTCAAGGTAAAAAAAATTTTCAATGTAAACATTTTTTTCAAGGTAAAAAATGATTTTCATTTTTTTTTTTAATTTTTTTGGAAAATGTTTTTAAATGTTTTTTTTTTTTTGTTTTTTTTAATTTGTAAACAATTTTTAAAATTTTTAAAAACAATTTAAAACAATTTAAAACAATTTAAAACAATTTAAAACAATTTAAATTTGTTTTAATTTTTTTAAACAATTTTAACAATTAACATTTTTTTTTAGGGTTAGGGTTAGGGTTGGGGTTCAGATTAGGGTTAGGGTTAGGGTTAAGATTAGGGTTAGGGTTAGGGTTAGGGTAATTTTTTTTTTAAAAAGTTAAAAAAAAGTTTAAAAAAAAGTTTTAAAAAAGTTACAAATATTTTTAAAAAATTAAAAAAAATATTAAATTTTTTTAAAAAAATTAAAAAAAATTAAAAAAAAATTAAAAAAAATTAAAAAAATTAAAAAAATAAGTTTTAAGTTAAAACATGATTTTCAAGGTAAAAAATTATTTTCAAATTTTTTTAATTTTTTAAAAATGTTTTTAAATTTTTTCATTTTTCTTATTTTTTTTAATTTGTAAAAAATGTTTAGACTTTTAAAAAATTTTTTTTTATTTTTTAAAACAATTTAAAACAATTTTAATTTTTTTAAACAATTTTAACAATTAACATTTCTTTTAGGGTTAGGGTTAGGGTTAGGGTTAAGATTAGGGTTAGGGTTAGGGTTAGGGTTAGGGTTAGAGGACGTATGGTCAATCTATATAGACTGACCATACGTCCTCTTTTCACCGGACATGTCCTCTTTTGCGGAGCTGCCAGGGCGGAGTTTCTTAAATGCCTCAAATGTCCGGCATTTTGAGTTAGGGTTGTGTGTATTTTCAATGTACGTTAAGGGTTAAGAAGGGGTTAAAAACAAAACAAATTGTGCACGCAGCAGCATTGGTGAGGGAGGGGCAGAGACAGAGAGAGAGAGAGAGTTATGATTAACGTGCATGCGTCGCCAGGCTCTGCTTTTTATCCATAGATTTATCACATTTCATTTTTTATTATCTATAGCAGGGGTGTCAAAAGTGTGCCCCGGAGGCCATTTGCAGGCCACAGCTCATGTTTTAAAGGCCCACGGCACATTCTAAAAATACTATTAAAATAAACAAAAACATAACAAAAGTGAAATAAAAAAGCTTAAAGGTTTAATGTAATTTAGAAAAAGTTGCAATGTTGACTAATAAAACAAAGCTGTTTTTTTTTTTTCAAACTGTCATTGCTCAAAACATAATATTGAATCAAAATCAATGTTATTATGAATTATTGACCTATCCAAGGTTCCCATTACTTCACATCAAATATTACACTAAGAAAAATATTTTTGGTGGAAGATTTTGCAAATTTGGTAAATAAATAACCCCAAAATTTATATTTTGTTGTTTTCTTACTGTACCGAAAATGAACCGAACCGTGACCTCTAAACCGAGGTACGTACCGAAACCAAATTTTTGTGTACCGTTACACCCCTACATTTAAAAGGTATGCAATTTCATGCAGTGCATATGTATTATTTTTGTCAAAATGGAAAGAACAAGAAATCATTTAGTACGAAAAGATAAGGTACTTCATTGATGCATATTTTCCTAGGCCATATAAAACGATGTGACGGGCCTTGAGTTTGACGCCTGTGCTTAGGCTAGTTCAGTTGAATCAACAGTGCCTCTGCTGGTTGCAGTGGAGTACTGTAATCCAGCTATCCAATTCACTTAAACATCCATTATTGTTTAATATGATCATTCCTAATGTGTAGATGTTGTTTTTCAGATAATCATAAGCATTCATTTGTCTTATTGTTGTGTTGCGTGTATTTCTCTCCAGAATGCAGTGAGTCAACACAACATGAACTACTGGAAGGCAGGACAATACATCGGTGTTGGTCCAGGTAGCCGGTTAACTATTTGAAGCCCTGGTTTTGTAAGGCAATACTAACCAATGCATACGACACAGGAGCACATGGCCGCTTTGTCCCTCTCGCTGAGGGAGGTGTGCAGCGCGAGGCCCGCACACAGACCTTGGAGCCTGACCAATGGATCCGCGAGGTCCGGCAGATGGGACACGGGACAAGAAGGAGGATTCTTCTCGGACGCCTTGAACTGTGAGCTCTTTGCACGTACACGGAGAAGTGTTGGTGTGGAGGACATCAACACCATGCATCAGTCAGTGACAAATACAATGTGTGCTCTGCCTGTCCAACATGATGTCCATGAGCAAGTCTCTGTGGTATCAGCTCTGTGTCGTGTTCTTGGTATGGCTCTGGTCTGTTTCTCTACCTGTTGTCTTGATTGGCAGACTGGAGGAGGCCTTGGTGATGGGATTGAGAACGACAGAGGGCATCACTCACAAGGTGACACATTACAATCATCATGTAGTATACATGACTGACACTCACTATTATGTTAGATCCACTATGGACTGGACTCTCACACTATTTTTTTTAGATCCACTATGGACTGGACTTTCACAATATTATGTTAGATCCACTATGGACTGGACTCTCACTATTATGTTAGATCCACTATGGACTGGACTCACACTATTATGTTAGATCCACTATGGACTGGACTCTCACTATTATGTTAGATCCACTATGGACTGGACTCTCACTATTATGTTAGATCCACTATGGACTGGACTCTCACTATTATGTTAGATCCACTATGGACTGGACTCTCACAATGTTATGTTAGATCCACTATGGACTGGACTCTCACTATTATGTTAGATCCACTATGGACTGGACTCTCACAATGTTATGTTAGATCCACTATGGACTGGACTCTCACTATTATGTTAGATCCACTATGGACTGGACTCTCACTATTATGTTAGATCCACTATGGACTGGACTCTCACAATGTTATGTTAGATCCACTATGGACTGGACTCTCACTATTATGTTAGATCCACTATGGACTGGACTCTCACTATTATGTTAGATCCACTATGGACTGGACTTTCACTATTATGTTAGATCCACTATGGACTGGACTCTCACACTATTATGTTAGATCCACTATGGACTGGACTCTCACGATATTATGTTAGATCCACTATGGACTGGACTCCCACTATTATGTTAGATCCACTATGGACTGGACTCTCACTATTATGTTAGATCCACTATGGACTGGACTCTCACACTATTATGTTAGATCCACTATGGACTGGACTCTCACTATTATGTTAGATCCACAATGGACTGGACTCTCACACTATTATGTTAGATCCACTATGGACTGGACTCTCACTATTATGTTAGATCCACTATGGACTGGACTCTCACTATTATGTTAGATCCACTATGGACTGGACTCTCACTATTATGTTAGATCCACTATGGACTGGACTCTCACTATTATGTTAGATCCACTATGGACTGGACTCTCACTATTATGTTAGATCCACTATGGACTGGACTCTCACACTATTATGTTAGATCCACTATGGACTGGACTCTCACTATTATGTTAGATCCACTATGGACTGGACTCTCACTATTATGTTAGATCCACTATGGACTGGACTCTCACACTATTATGTTAGATCCACTATGGACTGGACTCTCACATTATTATGTTAGATCCACTATGGACTGGACTCTCACATTATTATGTTAGATCCACTATGGACTGGACTCTCACACTATTATGTTAGATCCACTATGGACTGGACTCTCACTATTATGTTAGATCCACTATGGACTGGACTCTCACTATTATGTTAGATCCACTATGGACTGGACTCTCAGTATTATGTTAGATCCACTATGGACTGGACTCTCACTATTATGTTAGATCCACTATGGACTGGACTCTCACTATTATGTTAGATCCACTATGGACTGGACTCTCACTATTATGTTAGATCCACTATGGACTGGACTCTCACTATTATGTTAGATCCACTATGGACTGGACTCTCACTATTATGTTAGATCCACTATGGACTGGACTCTCACTATTATGTTAGATCCACTATGGACTGGACTCTCACACTATTATGTTCGATCCACTCGACGTCCATTGCACTGGTCGCCAAGGGGTGGGGTCACCAAAATGATTCCCGAGCGTGTCCACCACTGCTGGTCACTGCTCCCCTCACCTCCCAGGGGGTGAACAAGGGGATGGGTCAAATGCAGAGGACAAATGTCACCACACCTGGCACACATGGCGCAGTGGAAGAGTGGCCGTGCGCGACCCGAGGGTCCCTGGTTCAATCCCCACCTAGTACCAACCTCGTCATGTCCGTTGTGTCCTTGAGCAAGACACTTCACCCTTGCTCCTGATGGCTGCTGGTTAGCGCCTTGCATGGCAGCTCCCTCCATCAGTGTGTGAATGTGTGTGTGAATGGGTAAATGTGGAAGTAGTGTCAAAGCGCTTTGAGTACCTTGAAGGTAGAAAAGCGCTATACAAGTACAACCCATTTATCATTTATTTATTTATTTAGTGTGTGTGTGACAATCATTGCTACTTTAATTTTAACTTAGTAATACCGTCTAATTTTTTTATGACCTAAAAAAACGTCATTTATTAATGCATTTAGCGTCGTTTGGCTTGATAATCATGGCGGACTAAGGACACGGACTTTGCTCCGGAGATTTCCCCTCGGAGTAAACGGAGCCAAGCGCTTGGTTTAACGTCATTCTTCCTCGCTTACCGCCGTGCGTTTAAGAGCGCACTGATGTGTTTAGATGGAGACAGGTGTGGACAATATTGTCCCCACACTAAAAGTACACAGCGAAGGAGAAAACTATTTGATGATTTGCAGCAGGTGATGTCACAACTTGATGTCACAACTTGTTTATAAAGTTTTTACTTTGTTTACTGGGATGATCACTCCACCTTTATTTAACTGAAAACGGTATTAGTGTTCAAATAACATCAATACTAGCGAAAATGTTTTGTCATCTCATCGAACTAAACGCAGGAGGTGAAGATTGTGTATTCGATTTGTGAGGTGTCACTCCTCTTTATTTTTGTTGGCCAAACCGTTGTACTGAACCAAGAGAAGAACAAAGCTTGTTTATTAGATTTCATCTTCATTAGCCAAACTGCTTTGTGTTTTATTTTAATATCAAAAAGTAAACACAAGGTTTTTTTTAAGTTACTTGTGTTTAGTTCTTGTCACAAAGATATTACTTCAAAAAACATTCTTGTGACACAGCATGTTATTGTGTATAGTATAGTTCATTCCTATATGACATATTTATGCTCTAACTCCTAATGTATCTGTCCCGATACAGCATCCACATGTACATATAAATGTACATAACTTAAAAAAAAATGAAAAAAAGAATACCTCCCTCTATCAAAATGTAAAAATAGAGATAAAGGCATCATGAAATTACAAAAAGCTGACTAGTTTATATTAATAATGAAAAAAAAAAAACAATTTACATTTACATACATATATATATATATATATATATATATATATATATATATATATATATATATATATATATATATTTACACATGTATATACATATAAATATTTATATATATATATATATATATATACATATATATATATATATATATATATATATATATTTACACATGTATATACATATAAATATATATATATATATATATATATATATATATATATATATATATATATATATATATATATATATATATATATAGGGCCCTGCGATGAGGTGGCGACTTGTCCAGGGTGTACCCCGCCTTCCGCCCGATTGTAGCTGAGATAGGCTCCAGCGCCCCCCGCGACCCCAAAGGGAATAAGCGGTAGAAAATGGATGGATGGATATATATATAGGGCTTCACGGTGGGAGAGGGGTTAGTGCATCTGCCTCACAATACGAAGGTCCTGAGTAGTCTTGGGTTCAATCCCGGGCTCGGGATCTTTCTGTGTGGAGTTTGCATGTCCTCCCCGTGACTGCGTGGGTTCCCTCCGGGTACTCCGGCTTCCTCCCGATTGTAGCTGAGATAGGCTCCAGCGCCCCCCGCGACCCCAAAGGGAATAAGCGGTAGAAAATGGATGGATATATATATATATATATATATATATATATATATATATATATATATATATATATATATATATATATATATTAGGGCTGCAACTAACGATTAATTTGATTATCGATTAATCTGTCGATTATTACTTCGATTAATTGATTAATAATTGGATAAAGGAGACACACTACATTTCTATCCTTTCCAGTATTTTATTGAAAAAAAACCAGCATACTGGCACCATACTTATTTTGATTATTGTTTCTCAGCTGTTTGTACATGTTGCAGTTTATAAATAAAGGTTTATAAGAAAAAAATAATTAAAAAAATTGCCTCTGCGCATGCGCATAGCGTAGATCCAACGAATCAATGACTAAGTAAATCGCCAACTATTTTTATAATCGATTTTAATCGATTTAATCGATTAGTTGTTGCAGCCCTGATATATATATATATATATATATATATATATATATATATATATATATATATATATATATATATATATATATATATATATATTTATATATATATATATATATATATATATATATATATATATATATATATATATATGTATGTATATATATATATATGTATGTATATATATATGTATATATATATGTATATATATATATATGTATATATATATATGTATATATATATATATGTATATATATATATGTATATATATATATATGTATATATATATATATATATATATATATATATATATATATATATATATATATATGTATATATATATATATATATATATATATATGTATATATATATGTATATATATATATATATATATATATATATATATATATATATATATATATATATATATATATATATATATATATGCATGCATGCATGCCTTGGTGCACTAAAATATGAGCCCTCCTTTAAGGCAACAATTGCTTTGACCTTAAAAAGTTAAAATTTGAGGCACGGAATCGTATAATAAAGCGTAAAAGAGTGGTAAAAAAACCAACCTAAACCTGCACCACAGGTACATTGCAGTTTTCTTCACCGAGTGATCATTTGAATCCAAGTTACTGCTTTTTCAATTTTATTACAAAGAGTTTTGCCTTTTATTATATTTATAAGACAAATGTGTTCAGCGACGCCATAAAAATGATCCATTAAAGCTCCCATATCATTTCACGACGTTCTGTGTGACGTTACTTGGTTCAGAATGCACTTTCCTAAATTATTAATGGTGTACGAAAAAGGGGACCTAGTTTTGTGCAAGCAGCAGAAGAATATGTGCGCATAGTAATACATAGAGGGAGTATTATATATATATATATATTTTTTTTTTTTTTACTTTAATCACCATTATATCTCCCCCTAAGTGTGAGGCAGACTCTTCTTGGGGCAAAAAGGAAGTGAAATTAGGCAACATAAAAGGTTGAGAAGTGGCCATCGCAGGGCCTTACTGAGATCATTTAGGACCAAAACCCTTAAAACAAGTAAAACACTCTAACATCAAATCTGCTAAATGAGAAGAATTATCTTATCAGACAGAAAATAAGCAAATTTCACCCTTATTTGACATATTTCATCTTACTTAGATTTCACTTTTTGCAGTGCTCCGTGCCTCTGTGATTTTAATATAGATGAAGTTCACTTCCTGTAGGTGTAATGATCTACAGGTAAAAGCCAGTAAATTAGAATATTTTGAAAAACTTGATTTATTTCAGTAATTGCATTCAAAAGGTGTAACTTGTACATTATATTTATTCATTGCACACAGACTGATGCATTCAAATGTTTATTTCATTTAATTTTGATGATTTGAAGTGGCAACAAAGGAAAATCCAAAATTCCCTGTGTCACAAAATTAGAATATTACTTAAGGCTAATACAAAAAAGGGATTTTTAGAAATGTTGGCCAACTGAAAAGTATGAAAATGAAAAATATGAGCATGTACAATACTCAATACTTGGTTGGAGCTCCTTTTGCCTCAATTACTGCGTTAATGCGGCGTGGCATGGAGTCGATGAGTTTCTGGCACTGCTCAGGTGTTATGAGAGCCCAGGTTGCTCTGATAGTGGCCTTCAACTCTTCTGCGTTTTTGGGTCTGGCATTCTGCATCTTCCTTTTCACAATACCCCACAGATTTTCTATGGGGCTAAGGTCAGGGGAGTTGGCGGGCCAATTTAGAACAGAAATACCATGGTCCGTAAACCAGGCACGGGTAGATTTTGCGCTGTGTGCAGGCGCCAAGTCCTGTTGGAACTTGAAATCTCCATCTCCATAGAGCAGGTCAGCAGCAGGAAGCATGAAGTGCTCTAAAACTTGCTGGTAGACGGCTGCGTTGACCCTGGATCTCAGGAAACAGAGTGGACCGACACCAGCAGATGACATGGCACCCCAAACCATCACTGATGGTGGAAACTTTACACTAGACTTCAGGCAACGTGGATCCTGTGCCTCTCCTGTCTTCCTCCAGACTCTGGGACCTCGATTTCCAAAGGAAATGCAAAATTTGCATGGTTGGGTGATGGTTTGGGGTGCCATGTCATCTGCTGGTGTCGGTCCACTCTGTTTCCTGAGATCCAGGGTCAACGCAGCCGTCTACCAGCAAGTTTTAGAGCACTTCATGCTTCCTGCTGCTGACCTGCTCTATGGAGATGGAGATTTCAAGTTCCAACAGGACTTGGCGCCTGCACACAGCGCAAAATCTACCCGTGCCTGGTTTACGGACCATGGTATTTCTGTTCTAAATTGGCCCGCCAACTCCCCTGACCTTAGCCCCATAGAAAATCTGTGGGGTATTGTGAAAAGGAAGATGCAGAATGCCAGACCCAAAAACGCAGAAGAGTTGAAGGCCACTATCAGAGCAACCTGGGCTCTCATAACACCTGAGCAGTGCCAGAAACTCATCGACTCCATGCCACGCCGCATTAACGCAGTAATTGAGGCAAAAGGAGCTCCAACCAAGTATTGAGTATTGTACATGCTCATATTTTTCATTTTCATACTTTTCAGTTGGCCAACATTTCTAAAAATCCCTTTTTTGTATTAGCCTTAAGTAATATTCTAATTTTGTGACACACGGAATTTTGGATTTTCATTTGTTGCCACTTCAAATCATCAAAATTAAATGAAATAAACATTTGAATGCATCAGTCTGTGTGCAATGAATAAATATAATGTACAAGTTACACCTTTTGAATGCAATTACTGAAATAAATCAAGTTTTTCAAAATATTCTAATTTACTGGCTTTTACCTGTATGTACTGCAATAATACTCCATGTGGAGGATATACCAACACTTCTAATTGGCTGTTTTGGGGGCGGGGGAGAAGAACTGGCAGCTGTTCAGTCCACAGCTGGCCCTTGGTGACATCTTCGGCTCATCCGCTGACGTCCAAGATTTCTTCCACGGATGCTCTCTGATCCTCGACGACAAGTGAATAACTCACCAAGCCAATGTTCTCTCACACCAGTGCCTGAATCTGCTCTTCTTATGTGTCATTTCTTCTCCCCTGTAGAGGCTTGCGCTGCTCATGGGATGGTCTGGCCTTACTGGACAGCATGCTGCCCACCCTGCTGCTGGAACTGGAGAGGAAAATCTCCCCTCCCCCAAAAGAGTCCTGTAAGTCACGACGGCAGCGCTGACACATTTCCATGAATAATCCTTATTTGGATTCAAGCTAGGTAGCTGAACTGTGTCACCAAAGCAGATTGCAAAATCCTCATCCGGCTACTTTAAAATCTTCAACAGCTTTGTTTTTTTACCATTTAGCTCAGGCCTGGGCAATTATTTTGACTCAGGGGGCAAATTTAGAGAAGAAAATGTGTCTGGGGGCCGATATATCTATTTTTAGGAACACTAATACAAAACCTCACAATAATGTCTGATTGAATGCTAAAAACGTTATGACAGACCCCCTTAAAAAAATGATCGGAATTTTAAATTTTTTCACTGAATGAAACACCCAGAATGTACATGAAAATAAAGAATGTTACAATATTAACTATGAAGGATAAAACACTGAATATTGACAACATATGAACGTCACACACCCTCTCCACCCACATATTTTACAATCAAGCCAAACACAACAAACAGCCAAATATCAAATCAAATCAACTTTATTTATAGAGCACATTTAAAATTTACCACAGGGGTAGCCAAAGTGCTGTACAATGAGCAGGTTAAAAGATAAAACGAGTACCGAGCAAACACAACACAACACAAACAGAACACGATAGAAAATAAATAATTAAAATAGAATTAATAAAAACATAAAAACATAAAAACAGGATCACAGCAGGTGTATTATGGGGCGCCATTGCAGGATGGATATCACTCAGTGTTAAAAGCCATGGAATAAAAGTATGTTTTTAAGAGAGATTTAAAAACAGGAAGAGAGGAGGCTTGTCTAACACTCAGGGGTAGGTCGTTCCAGAGCTTGGGAGCAGCAACGGCGAAAGCTCTGTCACCTCTAAGCTTCAGCCTTGTGTCAGGGACCGTCAACAGCAGCTGATCGGCTGATCTTAAGGATCGGGTGGGGCAGTAAGGCTGAAGGAGGTCGGAGAGATAGGTTGGCGCGAGGTTGTTTAGACATTTAAAAACAAATAAAAGGAGTTTAAAATGTATTCGGTAACGCACAGGGAGCCAGTGAAGGGACGCTAAAATAGGGGTGATGTGCTCACGTCTGCGGGTCTGTGTTAGCAGACGAGCAGCAGAGTTCTGCACGAGCTGCAGGCGGGCGAGGGAGGCCTGGCTAATGCCAACATACAGGGCATTACAATAATCAAGACGAGTCGAGATAAAAGCGTGGATTAATTTCTCAAGATCATGTCTTGATAGAAGCGGTTTCACTTTCGCTATTTGGCGTAATTGATAAAAGCTTTTTTGAACGACGCTGCTGATTTGTTTTTCGAATTTAAAATCTGAGTCAAACTTTACCCCCAGGTTTGTGACAGAGTCGCTGAGATACGGGGTCAGAGTGCCGAGGTCAACGTTGGGGGAGGGAGAGCGACTTGGACCGAACAACATAACTTCTGTTTTATCTTCATTTAGGCTCAGGAAGTTAGCTGAAAGCCAGACTTTGATGTCATGCAGGCAGTCAATAAGACGTTGAACCGTGTTATTTTGTGCCATGGGAAAATAAATCTGGCAATCATCGGCATAAAAATGAAATGCAATAATGTACTTCCTAAAAATAGAACCAAGGGGGAGAAGGTAAAGCGCAAATAAAATTGGGGCAAGGATTGAGCCCTGGGGGACCCCAATGTGGTAAAGGAGCTGTGGACGACATAAAACGGTCTACTTTTACACAAAAACTCCTGTCGGTTAGGTATGACCGGAACCAGTTGAGGGCGGCGCCCTTAATGAAATATGAACGTGAAGGGTAAAAAAACCTCACCTACAATCTGATATATGTGATATATCACTAAGATTTAGAACTTTGTTGTAAAAATCTCCTTCCACGTCTGTCCCTGACACCCACATTTCACACTCTGGAAACACTCTGTGGAAACACTGCTTGGTGCCTCGTCTGACTTAGATGACCATAGTAACTAATTAGATGACCATAGTAACTAATTAGATGACCATAACAACTAATTAGATGACCATAGTAACTAATTGCATTACCATAGTAAATAATTGGATGACCCTGAATTGATTAACGTGGACCACGACTTAAACAAGTTGAAAACTTATTGGAGTGTTACCATTTAGTGGTCAATTGTACGGAATATGTACTGTACTGTGCAATCTACTAATAAAAGTCTCAATCAATCAAAAAAAAACCATAGTAACAAATTAGATGACCATAGTAACTAATTTGATGACCATACTAACTACCAGAGGTGGGTAGTAACGCGCTACATTTACTCCGTTACATCTACTTGAGTAACTTTTGGGATAAATTGTACTTCTAAAAGTAGTTTTAATGCAACATACTTTTACTTTGACTTGAGTATATTTATAGAGAAGAAACGCTACTTTTACTCCGCTCCATTTATCTACATTCAGCTCGCTACTGATTTTTATCCATCTGTTAATGCACGCTTTGTTTGTTTGTTTTGGTTTGTCAGACAAGACCTTCATAGTAGGATCTATCACATGCCTGCATTTCACCAATCAAATACAGTCACTGGTGACGTTTGACTCCGTTTCACCAATCAAACAGAGTCAGGCGGTCACATGACATAAAGTTTCAGCAGCAAACAACAACAATGCAGAGACAACAACAAACCCAAACACCCCTGGCCTCACATAAAATCGATGTTCACGCTTCAGACAACCAAAAAAACAGTTATGTAGTGCGTTGTCATATGTGTCTCCCTTAACAAGTGGAAATTTCAGCTTACTGTAACTCAACGTCAAATTTGAGGAAGCACATTGCGGTAAGTAACGTTAGTAGATATTTTGGCTGATGTTAGCTTCCCTGCTATGAATCACTGTCAAATGTACATCGTGTGGGGACATTTATTAACACACTTCAGCCTCATAGAGACAGACAGAGAAACACACGCAAAGTCGAACACACACACACACACACACACACACACACGCACGCATACAAACACCAATCAGAAGTGCACAGTGTGTTCCCAGGTGCAGCCCACACCTATCAGTTTATGGTTTAACTAACTTGTTATTTTCCTTTGTAATCTCTGCCTACTGAGCCTATGGTGCTGTTAAGTTATTGTGGCTCAATTTGCCTTAGTTTTTTTATGCTAATGTATTATTATTTAATATATATTATTGTTTTAGTTGCTTAAGAGATATTCCTGGCTCTGAATTTGCTCATTGCTATTTTTATGTTTTTGTGCATTATTTGTTGCCGTCATCATTAAACGAACAGGTTACTCATCAGTTACTCAGTACTTGAGTAGTTTTTTCACAACATACTTTTTACTTTTACTCAAGTAAAAATTTGGGTGACTACTCCTTACTTTTACTTGAGTAATACAACTCTAAAGTAACAGTACTTTTACTTGAGTACAATTTCTGGCTACTCTACCCACCTCTGGTAACTAATTATATTACCTTAGTAACTAAATAGATGACCATAGTAACTAGTTAGATGACCATAGTAACTAATTAGATTACTATAGTAACTAATTAGATGACCATAGTAATGAATTAGATGACCATAGTAACTAATTAGATGACTATAGTAACTAAATACATGACCATAGTAACTAATTAGATGACCATAGTAACTAATTAGATGACCATAGTAAGTAATTAGATGACCATAGTAACTAATTACAGGTAAAAGCCAGTAAATTAGAATATTTTGAAAAACTTGATTTATTTCAGTAATTGCATTCAAAAGGTGTAACTTGTACATTATATTTATTCATTGCACACAGACTGATGCATTCAAATGTTTATTTCATTTAATTTTGATGATTTGAAGTGGCAACAAATGAAAATCCAAAATTCCGTGTGTCACAAAATTAGAATATTACTTAAGGCTAATACAAAAAAGGGATTTTTAGAAATGTTGGCCAACTGAAAAGTATGAAAATGAAAAATATGAGCATGTACAATACTCAATACTTGGTTGGAGCTCCTTTTGCCTCAATTACTGCGTTAATGCGGCGTGGCATGGAGTCGATGAGTTTCTGGCACTGCTCAGGTGTTATGAGAGCCCAGGTTGCTCTGATAGTGGCCTTCAACTCTTCTGCGTTTTTGGGTCTGGCATTCTGCATCTTCCTTTTCACAATACCCCACAGATTTTCTATGGGGCTAAGGTCAGGGGAGTTGGCGGGCCAATTTAGAACAGAAATACCATGGTCCGTAAACCAGGCACGGGTAGATTTTGCGCTGTGTGCAGGCGCCAAGTCCTGTTGGAACTTGAAATCTCCATCTCCATAGAGCAGGTCAGCAGCAGGAAGCATGAAGTGCTCTAAAATTGCTGGTAGACTGCTGCGTTGACCCTGGATCTCAGGAAACAGAGTGGACCGACACCAGCAGATGACATGGCACCCCAAACCATCACTGATGGTGGAAACTTTACACTAGACTTCAGGCAACGTGGATCCTGTGCCTCTCCTGTCTTCCTCCAGACTCTGGGACCTCGATTTCCAAAGGAAATGCAAAATTTGCATGGTTGGGTGATGGTTTGGGGTGCCATGTCATCTGCTGGTGTCGGTCCACTCTGTTTCCTGAGATCCAGGGTCAACGCAGCCGTCTACCAGCAAGTTTTAGAGCACTTCATGCTTCCTGCTGCTGACCTGCTCTATGGAGATGGAGATTTCAAGTTCCAACAGGACTTGGCGCCTGCACACAGCGCAAAATCTACCCGTGCCTGGTTTACGGACCATGGTATTTCTGTTCTAAATTGGCCCGCCAACTCCCCTGACCTTAGCCCCATAGAAAATCTGTGGGGTATTGTGAAAAGGAAGATGCAGAATGCCAGACCCAAAAACGCAGAAGAGTTGAAGGCCACTATCAGAGCAACCTGGGCTCTCATAACACCTGAGCAGTGCCAGAAACTCATCGACTCCATGCCACGCCGCATTAACGCAGTAATTGAGGCAAAAGGAGCTCCAACCAAGTATTGAGTATTGTACATGCTCATATTTTTCATTTTCATACTTTTCAGTTGGCCAACATTTCTAAAAATCCCTTTTTTGTATTAGCCTTAAGTAATATTCTAATTTTGTGACACACGGAATTTTGGATTTTCATTTGTTGCCACTTCAAATCATCAAAATTAAATGAAATAAACATTTGAATGCATCAGTCTGTGTGCAATGAATAAATATAATGTACAAGTTACACCTTTTGAATGCAATTACTGAAATAAATCAAGTTTTTCAAAATATTCTAATTTACTGGCTTTTACCTGTAGATGACCATAGTAACTAATTAGATGACCATATGACCTGATCTAACTTCTTCTCATCTGATGCATCCTGGTCATCATGAGTTGTCAGCCATGATGTACCTAATGAAGTGACCCAAGCTGACTAACACTAACACACCTCCTCCATGGTACGAATCCACGCATGAGTGGGTGCGACCATCTATCTGACAATGAGAAGACGTCTCAGTGTGAGTCACCATCCCACACTCGAGGTATATTTTGCATCACTTGCTGGAAACAGCTGAGTGCTCTCCAGCTGCATCTTTTTCCGGAACGTGCGTCAGCAAAGAAGAGATCGGGACGACGCTTGTGAAGTTGTACAGTTTTATAGAAAAGGAATGCACTGGTCCAGCCAGCTAGTTCAGAGTATAACTCCTTACATAATACAACATTGCAGCATACTACTACAATTGGTTTTTCTGGAGAGGCGCTCGCGATTCATTGAATCTGACACCTCTCGGGTTTGTCGGCCTTGCCGCTTGATCCAAGCACCAGTCGCAGGTCGCTGCCGAAGCTGGGCCGGCGCACCAACGGGTCCACGGCGGCGCAGGGCGTGCGACCGCGCCCGCCGCCCCGCTGGCCCTCGCACAAGGAGCGGTAGGCCACCATGGAGATCAGCTGATGCTTGGACGGCTCGGTCTCGCCCGGCAGGCCGCCCATGGCCGCCAGCTCCCTGAACGCCGCCTCCAGCCCGGTGCCGTGCTTGGACGAGGTCTCCACAAAGGCCACGTCGCGAGCCAGGGCCTTTGTGACCTCCGACCTGCTGACCGCTCTTTGAGCGTGGAGGTCGGATTTATTGCCGCAGACCAGCGCCGGCAACCTAGCCGGGCGTTTGAACTTGAGCAGCTTGGTCTGGGCGGCTCGGATCTCGCCGAGGAGCTCACAGACTTCGGTCAAGGACTCTCTGTCGTCCAGACTGAAGACCAGCAGGAAGACGTCACCTGAGGAGAGGAACACATTCCACCAGGATGGTTACGCAACTTCTACATGGATTGAACTGAAAGCATCACAGCAAATCCATAGCAATCCTTGCAAATACGCCCCCTTGTGGCAGTGACGACTAACTCTAGTGCACGGGTGGCAAACTCAAGGTCCGGGGGCCAGATCTGGCGTGGAAATAATATGTGTAAATAAAGTACTTGATCTTTTCTTAATAAATGTATCAAGATGGTCTCCTGCTGGCCCCACTATGGACTGGACTCTCACACTATTATGTTAGATCCACTATGGACTGGACTCTCACACTATTATGTTAGATCCACTATGGACTGGACTCTCACACTATTATGTTAGATCCACTATGGACTGGACTCTCACACTATTATGTTAGATCCACTATGGACTGGACTCTCACACTATTATGTTAGATCCACTATGGACTGGACTCTCACTATTATGTTAGATCCACTATGGGCTGGACTCTCACAATATTATGTTAGATCCAATATGGACTGGACTCTCACACTATTATGTTAGATCCACTATGGACTGGACTCTCACACTATTATGTTAGATCCACTATGGACTGGACTCTCACTATTATGTTAGCTCCACTATGGACTGGACTCTCACACTATTATGTTAGATCCACTATGGACTGGACTCTCACACTATTATGTTAGATCCACTATGGACTGGACTCTCACACTATTATGTTAGATCCACTATGGACTAGACTCTCACACTATTATGTTAGATCCACTATGGACTGGACTCTCACTATTATGTTAGATCCACTATGGGCTGGACTCTCACAATATTATGTTAGATCCAATATGGACTGGACTCTCACACTATTATGTTAGATCCACTATGGACTGGACTCTCACACTATTATGTTAGATCCACTATGGACTGTGGACTGGACTTTCACAATATTATGTCAGACCCACTCAACGTCCATTGCATCCGGTCTCCCCTAGAGGGGTGGGGGTTACCCACATATGCGGTCCTCTCCAAGGTTTCTCATAGTCATTCACATCGACGTCCCATTGGGGTTGTGAGTTTTTCCTTGCCCTTATGTGGGCTCTGTACCGCGGATGTCGTTGTGGCTTGTGCAGCCCTTTGAGACACTTGTGATTTAGCACTATATAAATAAACATTGATTGATTGATCAATTGGTATCACACAAATAAATGTACTGGGTACAATTACATATATTTACACTTTTAATCATCTCTAATAATAAAAGAAAATGTTATTGTTCAAATAAAGATAAATACTTAAATATCTGCTTGACTTGACTCGGGGTCGGCGTGGCTGTTAGAATAATTATGTGTAAGTTATCACGCAACTCTTATGCTTAAAGGCCGTTGCTATAGTTATTATCAATTGGATTGCAGTCGTCTCGCATCAGTGTTTGTGTCCACAACATCGAGTACCATGACGCAGACAAAGCAGATGCGGATCGAAGGACCAAGAAGATGTCAGGTTCAAACACTGATGACATCTATGAAACAGACAAGAAGCAAGGAATCATGCAGAGACAGAGTTCAATTTGGCTCAATGAGGAGAGACGTTTGGGGCTGCACACTCAGTTACAATCTCCCACCACGCTCTAAGGTCCAGACCCACGTGCTCCTCTATTTATTTGGGAGGTCCCTGGTTACATCACTAAGGCTGCTTCTGAAGGAAGGGGGATAATTTCTTGGACACAATATATGATTATTCAGAAATGCAAATGTGCTGACACTCGTGATATCGCCCTGCCTCTGCTTTGTCTGCGTCACGGTACTCGATGTTCGGGACACAAACACTGATACGAGACGACTCGCAATCCAAGATTGCAAGTTGTCTCTTTACACAGATGGAAAAGTACAACTTCAGCACAATTGATAATAACTATAGCAACGGCCTTTAAGCATAAGAGTTGTGTGATAACTTACACATACCGTATTTTCCGCACTATTAGCCGCACCTAAAAACCACAAATTTACTCAAAAGCTGACAGTGCGGCTTATAACCCGGTGCGCTTTATATATGGATTAATATTAAGATTCATTTTCATAAAGTTTCGGTCTCGCAACTACGGTAAACAGCCGCCATCTTTTTTCCCCGTAGAAGAGGAAGTGCTTCTTCTTCTACGCAAGCAACCGCCAAGGTAAGCACCCGCCCCCATAGAACAGGAAGCGCTTCTTCTTCTACTGTAAGCAACCACCCGCCCGCGTAGAAGAAGAAGAAGCGCGCGGATATTACGTTTCATTTCCTTTGTGTGTTTACATCTGTAAAGACCACAAAATGGCTCCTACTAAGCGACAGGTTTCCGGTTCATGAAAAGACGCAATCTCTCCATCCGCACACGGACTACTATTTCACAGCAACTGCCTAAAGACGCGTGGACATCGGGGGCAGTACCTCTGGATTGGCAGACCGGGGTGGTGGTTCCTCTCTTTAAAAAGGGGAACCGGAGGGTGTGTTCTAACTATCGTGGGATCACACTCCTCAGCCTTCCCGGTAAGGTCTATTCAGGTGTACTGGAGAGGAGGCTACGCCGGATAGTCGAACCTCGGATTCAGGAGGAACAGTGTGGTTTTCGTCCTGGTCGTGGAACTGTGGACCAGCTCTATACTCTCGGCAGGGTCCTTGAGGGTGCATGGGAGTTTGCCCAACCAGTCTACATGTGCTTTGTGGACTTGGAGAAGGCATTCGACCGTGTCCCTCGGGAAGTCCTGTGGGGAGTGCTTAGAGAGTATGGGGTTTCGGACTGTCTGATTGTGGCGGTCCGCTCCCTGTATGATCAGTGTCAGAGCTTGGTTCGCATTGCCGGCAGTAAGTCGGACACGTTTCCGGTGAGGGTTGGACTCCGCCAAGGCTGCCCTTTGTCACCGATTCTGTTCATAACTTTTATGGACAGAATTTCTAGGCGCAGTCAAGGCGTTGAGGGGATCCGGTTTGGTGGCTGCAGGATTAGGTCTCTGCTTTTTGCAGATGATTTGGTCCTGATGGCTTCATCTGGCCAGGATCTTCAGCTCTCACTGGATCGGTTCGCAGCTGAGTGTGAAGCGACTGGGATGAGAATCAGCACCTCCAAGTCCGAGTCCATGGTTCTCGCCCGGAAAAGGGTGGAGTGCCATCTCCGGGTTGGGGAGGAGATCTTGCCCCAAGTGGAGGAGTTCAAGTTCCTCGGAGTCTTGTTCACGAGTGAGGGAAGAGTGGATCGTGAGATCGACAGGCGGATCGGTGCGGCGTCTTCAGTAATGCGGACGCTGTATCGATCCGTTGTGGTGAAGAAGGAGCTGAGCCGGAAGGCAAAGCTCTCAATTTACCGGTCGATCTACGTTCCCATCCTCACCTATGGTCATGAGCTTTGGGTTATGACCGAAAGAACAAGATCACGGGTACAAGCGGCGAAATGAGTTTCCTCCGCCGGGTGGCGGGGCTCTCCCTTAGAGATAGGGTGAGAAGCTCTGTCATCCGGGGGGAGCTCAAAGTAAAGCCGCTGCTCCTCCACATCGAGAGGAGCCAGATGAGGTGGTTCGGGCATCTGGTCAGGATGCCACCCGAGCGCCTCCCTAAGGAGGTGTTTAGGGCATGTCCGACCGGTAGGAGGCCACGAGGAAGACCCAGGACACGTTGGGAAGACTATGTCTCCCGGCTGGCCTGGGAACGCCTCGGGATCCCCCGGGAAGAGCTGGACGAAGTGGCTGGGGAGAGGGAAGTCTGGGCTTCCCTGCTTAGGCTGCTGCCCCCGCGACCCGACCTCGGATAAGCGGAAGAAGATGGATGGATGGATGCCTAAAGACTTTCAAGAAAAGCTGGCTACTTTCCGTGCATATTGTAAAAACAAGATAGCTGAAAAAAAGATCCGGCCAGAGAACATTATCAACATGGACGAGGTTCCACTGACTTTTGATATTCCTGTGAACCGCACTGTGGATACAACGGGAGCACGTACGGTGAATATTCGCACCACAGGGAATGAGAAGTCATCCTTCACTGTGGTTCTAGCTTGCCATGCTAATGGCCAGAAACTTCCAGCCATGGTGATATTCAAAAGGAAGACCTTGCCAAAAGAGACCTTTCCAGCCGGCGTCATCATAAAAGCTAACTCGAAGGGATGGATGGATGAAGAAAAGATGAGCGAGTGGTTAAGGTAAGTTTACGCGAAGAGGCCGGGTGGCTTTTTTCACGCAGCTCCGTCCATGTTGATATACGACTCCGTGCGCGCCCACATCACGCTGGTTTTTAATATATTATTAAAGTTTGACTGACCTATCTGACTGTTTTTTTGACATTCCTTTAGCGCAGTTAGATGCGGCTTATAACACGGGGCGGCTTATAGGTGGACAAAGTTTTGAAATATGCCGTTCATTGCTTATAACCCAGGGCGGCTTATGGTGCGGAAAATACGGTAATTATTCTAACAGTGGCGCGGTTGGGAGAGTGGCCGTGCCAGCAACCTGAGGGTTCCTGGTTCGATCCCCACCTTCTACCAACCTCGTCACGTCCGTTGTGTCCTTGAGCAAGACACGTCACCCTTGCTCCTGATCGTGGTTAAGGCCTTGCATGGCAGCTCCCGCCATCGGTGTGTGAATGTGTGTGTGAATGGGTGATTGTGGAAATAGTGTCAAAGCGCTTTGAGTACCTTGAAGGTAGAAAAGCGTTTACTATTCATTATTACTTATGATTTCAAAGCAAGTAATCCAACAAACTTTTCATGTAAACATTTTTTACAGTAAAATCCACTTTCAATATAGAGTGATGATACACTATAAAACACAACAACCGTAGATTTTACAGTAGAAAAAAAACTTGCATTCATTTTTTCACGTAAAAAAACAGTGGTACCGTTTTTCCATTAATTTAATTTAATTCCATGTATTTTTTTTATTTATTTTATATGCTGTAAAAACAAAAATGCAAATATTTTGGTAAAATGCCAGTTTTATACAATACAATCTAAAGATTTGGTTTCGTACAGTGTACATAAAAAAAGATAATAATCAAAATAAACAATTATAAATGTTTCATATATACACATTTATATTCGTACTGTATATTATTCACTGTTAAAGGTGGCCCTCTGAGAGTAAGCATAACTGCGATGTGGCCCTCAATGAAAACCAGTTTGACACGCCTGCTTTAGTGCTAGAATCTTCCAATGTTAATTATGATTATTGACTTTCAAGTCGCACTATTACTACACATTTTAATTCATCAATAAACAAAGAAGCTAAGCTGGAAATTTAAGTAACTGACGAATAATACAAGGTTCTTTAAAAAGCACAATACATGGACAAATAATATAAAATCACGTTTTAATATATTTAAATTAATAATAAATGGTATGCTTTATAATACCATTTTAAATTGGGTTTAAATTTAGCATGACCATGTGACTAGTCATTTTACAAGTCACACAAGACAAAATACATCCCTCAAAAATTGAAGCTGATTTACATAACCGGCTAAAATATTTATAAATGTAATAATGAATGCAGCTGAGATAGGCTCCAGCACCCCCCGCCATCCCGAAAGGGACAAGCGGTAGAAAATGGATGGATAATGACAATGACTCATACACCATGCATTCTACTAATAGTCAAACATTTTTTTTTACAGGTATAAACAATATATTCATCTAATTCGAATAATGATGTCAATAATACTTCCACCTCCAACATATACAGTCTGGAATATAACAGCTTTATATCCTGATATAGTAAGATAAACAACATTCTAATTACTATTCTAATAATAATATAAATAATATATGATTTCGAATTTTTTAAGACCGGGCTTTCTGCTCCGCCGCTCCCAGTCTGTGGAACGCTTTCCCTGACCACCTGAGGGCACCACAGACTGTGGATGCCTTTTAAAAAAGGCTTAAAAGTCCTTCTTTAAATTTTTTTTTTTTTTTTTTTTTAAATCATTTTTTTATACTAGTTTTTGCATACTAGTTATAGCTATTTGGCTGTTCTAGTTTTCATTTTTATTCATTTATTTTATTTTTTCATTTTTATTTATTTTTTTAATACACTGTAGCACTTTGAGATTGTTTACTCAATATAAAGTGCTTTTTACAAATCAAATCTATTATTATTAATATCATTTTGCTGCACTACATTGGACAATAAATGTTCACCTGTCAGGATGGAGAGCCTCCGTTTTGCCGGGAAGTTTCTCTCTATGGAGGCGTCCAGAATGTCCACCTGGTAGGTTTCCCCTCCCACGTGGAACAACTTCCTGTGGAAGTCCTCTGCCGTGGGTTCATATTGCTCCCGGAAGTCTTCCCCCAGGAAACGCCTCACCACGTTGGTCTTGCCCACCCGGGGAGCGCCCAGCACCACAATTCTGTGACGGTTCCTGGGCTTGATCACCTCCACACACCCGCGGGGGAGCGGCTCGCTGGAGACGCTCTCCAAGGCTCTCCTGTCCCGCTGCGTCCATCGCCCTTTGACCGTCCCCAGGAGACCCACGCCGCTCTTCGACAACACCTTCGGGTGCTGTTGACGCAGGACGGGTGTGAGGGCGGGGCTCTGGTGCCCGGCGAAGGTGTTGAACATTTCCAAGACGCCATCAACGGGAAGGTGGAACTTCTCCTTTGTGTTCATCTTTGTTCAGCGTTGGATGTCAGACATGGGTATCAGACTCTTGCTGGTCTGCCCATGTGTGCGCTGAGCTCAACACATTTTGGTCTTTTATACACCCACACTCCACACGCTGTGTTCGTCATCCAGCGTCATCCAGGGAACACGCTCCTTTTATAGAAGCCCCCCTCTCCCGCTTCGATTTCGGACTAATTTGTTCACACCTCATCTTCCCGGCCTCATTATGCATTAATGGAGGGGATGATTGCCCGCATCCTTGTCGTCACGGATACGGGAAGGATGAAACATCTGGCATCATTGTCTGTTTGTCCCAATGCTGCTCAATTGAAGTATTTATCCTGGATGGTTCACCAACATACTAGAAACATCTCTGACTGTGATGCAGTGCAGGTGCACCTCATGATGGAGCTTAAAAAAAGCAAGTCGTGCTGTGCAGTGAGCACGACTCTTACACTCTGCTTTATGATTCACCAAATACCGTCAGGAGGTTGGTTTCCCCCCCCCCCCCCCCCCCCCCATCCTGTCAGCATATGCAACATCAATTATTCACCAAAAAAAGGTCTGAGTGTTTGTTCCTTCGTCATTAAGCACTCGGGAGAAAAGCCTCTCAATGGGAACAGGCTGAAAATGAACTCTAGCCAATGTGTGATGATGACACTATGTCCTGCACACTGACAGCCACAAGCCACTAATGTCCCTCCACAGTGACATTCCCACTGGGTTGAGTTTTTTCTTGCCCCGATGTGGGATCTACATGCTGCCGCTAGGTGACATCATGCGAGGTGACCACAGATGAGACGCTAGCTGTCCAAAGTCGGGACCCAGGGTGGACCACTCATGTGTGCATCAGTTGGGGACGTCTCTGAACTGCTGACCTGTCTTCACTCAAGATGATCTCCTGCTGGCCCCACTATGGACTGGACTCTCACACTATTATGTTAGATCCACTATGGACTGGACTCTCACACTATTATGTTAGATCCACTATGGACTGGACTCTCACACTATTATGTTAGATCCACTATGGACTGGACTCTCACTATTATGTTAGATCCACTATGGACTGGACCCTCACTATTATGTTAGATCCACTATGGACTGGACTCTCACACTATTATGTTAGATCCACTATGGACTGGACTCTCACTATTATGTTAGATCCACTAAGGACTGGACTCTCACTATTATGTTAGATCCACTAAGGACTGGACTCTCACTATTATGTTAGATCCACTATGGACTGGACTCTCACTATTATGTTAGATCCACTATGGACTGGACTCTCACACTATTATGTTAGATCCACTATGGACTGGACTCTCACACTATTATGTTAGATCCACTATGGACTGGACTCTCACACTATTATGTTAGATCCACTATGGACTGGACTCTCACACTATTATGTTAGATCCACTATGGACTGGACTCTCACACTATCATGTTAGATCCACTATGGACTGGACTCTCACACTATTATGTTAGATCCACTATGGACTGGACTCTCACTATTATGTTAGATCCACTATGGACTGGACTCTCACTATTATGTTAGATCCACTATGGACTGGACTCTCACACTATTATGTTAGATCCACTATGGACTGGACTCTCACACTATCATGTTAGATCCACTATGGACTGGACTCTCACACTATCATGTTAGATCCACTATGGACTGGACTCTCACACTATTATGTTAGATCCACTATGGACTGGACTCTCACTATTATGTTAGATCCACTATGGACTGGACTCTCACTATTATGTTAGATCCACTATGGACTGGACTCTCACACTATTATGTTAGATCCACTATGTACTGGACTCTCACACTATTATGTTAGATCCACTATGGACTGGACTCTCACTATTATGTTAGATCCACTATGGACTGGACTCTCACACTATTATGTTAGATCCACTATGTACTGGACTCTCACACTATTATGTTAGATCCACTATGGACTGGACTCTCACTATTATGTTAGATCCACTATGGACTGGACTCTCACTAGTATGTTAGATCCACTATGGACTGGACTCTCACTATTATGTTAGATCCACTATGGACTGGGCTCTCACTATTATGTTAGATCCACTATGGACTGGACTCTCACACTATTATGTTAGATCCACTATGGACTGGACTCTCACACTATTATGTTAGATCCACTATGGACTGGACTCTCACTATTATGTTAGATCCACTATGGACTGGACTCTCACACTATTATGTTAGATCCACTATGGACTGGACTCTCACACTATTATGTTAGATCCACTATGGACTGGACTCTCACTATTATGTTAGATCCACTATGGACTGGACTCTCACTATTATGTTAGATCCACTATGGACTGGACTCTCACTATTATGTTAGATCCACTATGGACTGGACTCTCACTATTATGTTAGATCCACTATGGACTGGACTCTCACTATTATGTTAGATCCACTATGGACTGGACTCTCACTATTATGTTAGATCCACTATGGACTGGACTCTCACACTATTATGTCAGATCCAGAGGTGGGACAAAGTCATTGTTTTGCAAGTCACAAGTAAGTCTCAAGTCTTTGCCCTCAAGTCTCGAGTCAAGTCCCGAGTCAAGACAGGCAAGTCCTGAGTCAAGTCCAAAGTCAGGACTGGAAAGTCTCAAGTCAAGTCCAAAGTCAGGACTGGAAAGTCTCAAGTCAAGTCCCAAGTCCTGCATTTTGAGTTTCGAGTCCTTTCAAGTCCTTTTAACCACAGACTAATATATTTACACAGATTGTGTATGCTTTTAAAATGCTGTATTTATTTATTAAAACAAGTGCATTTGAAATTGCAGGGAAAAAGATAGTGCTGACATTGCACTTCAAAATAGCACTATTAACCAGTCATTTTAAACATGTAACTCATTCCTTTACAGAATAAACACATTTGAAAAAACAAGTGCAACTGTACTTATTTGCACAAAAGTGTTAACATTGTATTTCCATGGCATATTGCATTGTAACTAGTTCCACAGCAGTTTCTGTCCTGTTCTTACCTTATCTCATTGATCTCATCTCATACTGTATGTGTGTTGATGTGTGCGTACACATGAAAAACATATGACTAACGTAATGTTACTGTGTGTGATACATTGACTAACGTAATGTTACTGTGTGTGATACATTGACTAACGTTAAAAGATCTTCAATATTTGTATGTGAAAATCACAAAGAAATCTTCTGGGGGAGGATGACGCCCCTACAGGGGTTTGCTTTACAAACTTTCAGCCCCACCTAAAACAAAATTCACCAGCCACTACTGATTATGATGCATTCTCATTTTAGGCAAAGTATAAGACAAGACTTTCTTAACAGTATAATTGTAACCAGGAATCAGTCTTCAAGTAACAATATTCAAAAACTAACATTGTTGGGTAAAACAGAATTTGGTTTTATTCTGAATCCAGTGAAACAGATTGGTGGTTTTAGCTGATATAAAGACTTTCAGGTGTTTGTATATGTTGAAGTATTTGGCAGACGCTTTTATCCAAAGCGACATACATAAAAAATACATATAAAACAATCACTGTAAACATGATCATTTAATCCAATCCAATCCAATCCACTTTATTTATATAGCACATTTAAACAACAAGAATCTTTCCAAAGTGCTGCACAGCCATGTTAAAAACATCACCAGATAGATTGACAATTAGGAGGACCAATAGTCAACATGATCCACAACATCCTCTAGTATACCTTTAAGTCTTTCATATATATATATATGTATATATATATATATATATATATATATATATATATATATATATATATATATATATATATATATATATATATATATATATATATATATATATATATGTATGTGTGGGGAAAAAATCACAAGACTATTTCATCTCTACAGGCCTGTTTCATGAGGGGGGGTACCCTCAATCATCAGGAGATTTAGTCTTGTGATTTTTTTCCCCACACATACATATATTGCGCTCTACTACGGTATCGAGCACTATTTTTTGGATAACCTTATTAAGACATATATATATATATATATATATATTTTTTTTTTTCCCACACATACATATATTGCGCTCTACTACGGTATCGAGCACTATTTTTTGGATAACCTTATTAAGACATATATATATATATATATATATATATATATATATATATATATATATGTCTTAATAAGGTTATATATATATATATATATATATATATATATATATATATATATATATATATATGTCTTAATAAGGTTATCCAAAAAATAGTGCTCGATACCGTAGTAGAGCGCAATATATGTATGTGTGGGGAAAAAAATCACAAGACTAAATCTCCTGATGATTGAGGGTACCCCCCCTCATGAAACAGGCCTGTAGAGATGAAATAGTCTTGTGATTTTTTCCCCACACATACATATATATATATATATATATATATATATATATATATATATATATATATATATATATATATATATATATATATATACACATATATATATATATGAAAGACTTAAAGGTATACTAGAGGATGTATATATATATATATATATATATGTCTTAATAAGGTTATCCAAAAAATAGTGCTCGATACCGTAGTAGAGCGCAATATATGTATGTGTATATATATATATATATATATATATATATATATATATATATATGTCTTAATAAGGTTATCCAAAAAATAGTGCTCGATACCGTAGTAGAGCGCAATATATGTATGTGTGGGGAAAAAAAATCACAAGACTAAATCTCCTGATGATTGAGGGTACCCCCCCTCATGAAACAGGCCTGTAGAGATGAAATAGTCTTGTGATTTTTTCCCCACACATACATATATATATATATATATATATATATATATATATATATATATATACATATATATATATATATATATATATATATATATATATATATATATATATATATATATATATATATATATATATATATATATATATATATATACATATATATATATATGAAAGACTTAAAGGTATACTAGAGGATGTATATATATATATATATATATATATGTCTTAATAAGGTTATCCAAAAAATAGTGCTCGATACCGTAGTAGAGCGCAATATATGTATGTGTGTATATATATATATATATATATATATATATATATATGTCTTAATAAGGTTATCCAAAAAATAGTGCTCGATACCGTAGTAGAGCGCAATATATGTATGTGTGGGGAAAAAAATCACAAGACTATTTCATCTCTACAGGCCTGTTTCATGAGGGGGGGTACCCTCAATCGTCAGGAGATTTTAATGGGAGCATTCGCATACCATGGTTTATATAGGGCACAGAGTGGGTGGGTACAGGCTGGCCTAGGGGCGTGGTGATTGGCTCATGTGTTACCTAGGAGGTGTTTCCGTCTATGGCGGCATGTTGTTACAATTTCGCTGCGCTTGTTGAGGGATGACAGGTCTGGACGGTAAATAATAAACAGTTTCTCTTTCAAGCATAGGTTGCATCTTTTATTACCACTATTGTAAGGTGTGCTGGATGCAAGAATTTGCCATGTTATTGAATATTCAACATTATTGTCTTTGAGGTCCCAAATGTGTTTGCTGAGTTCTGTGGTATTTCGCAGGTTTTTGTTCCTGAAAGAAGCCTTGTGATTGTTCCATCTGGTTTTGAATTCTCCCTCGGTTAATCCTACATATGTGTCGGATGTGTTAATGTCCTTGCGTATTACCTTAGATTGGTAGACAACTGATGTTTGTAAGCACCCCCCGTTGAGAGGGCAATCAGGTTTCTTTCGACAATTACATCCTTTGTTGGTTTTGGAGTCGCTCTGTCTGAGGGCCGACGGCTCATTTGCAATTGTTTTGTTGTGGTTTGAGATGATTTGTCGTATATTGTTCATACAGCTGTAGCTCAATTTAATGTTGTTCTTGTTGAATACTTTTCTTAGGATGTTGTCTTTGGGAAAGTGTTTGTCAATCAGACTGAGGAATTTGTGTCCAATGTTCGTTGAGACGTTTTTGCTGTATGGGGGGTTGTACCAGATGATGTCGTTCCGTTTTCTGTTCTTTTTTGGCTGGTTTCCTGGCGTGGGTTCATATGTGAGGGTGAAATTGTATCCGCTTTCATCAAGGGCTTTTTGGTACGGGGGGGTTGCTTGGTCAAATTCAGCTTTGCTAGATGACAGCATCGATAGCCTTTTATTGATTCCGGTAGGTATTCTTTTCGTGGTGGTGGGTGGGTGGTTGCTGTCATGGTGCACGTATTGGAGTGTTGTGTTGGGTTTCGTGAATGGTTGGTAGCTGTTATTTCTCAGGTTGAAAGTGACGTCAAGGAAGTTGACGGTTTGCTTGTTGGCTTCAATCGTGATTCGTAGGCCGTTCTCTTTGAAAATTATATATATATATATATATATATATATATATATATATATATATATATATATATATATTGTTGCGTTTTGGACCAGTTGTTCCTCCCAGGGAATTCAAGTCACAATTCGCTCCCAAGTTCTTTCCGACCCTTAAAGCTGAGTTGAAAAACCACCAGAGACAGAATAGGTATTTTGTTGTATATTCTCAAAGCTTTGCCAATATACATTTTTTGAGACCAGTCCAGCATAGAACATTCTATCGTGCCGCCCAAAATGGTCTCTCTTCCCGATCCCACTACCCTCTCTCTCGTCCCATCTCTGTAGCCAAAACAAAATGCTAGTCTAAACACATTCCAAAGAACTCAAGGTTAACACACACAGTTTGCTTGCTGACAGAGCAGAAAGACAAGAAGTGGAAAAAGACGAGCTGTTTTCAAATATGACAAAGAAATGGAAGAAGTACAACTTAAATTCGGATATATGTAAATATCTGCCTCCGACAATATATATATATGTATATATATATATATATATATACAGTTGTGCTCATAAGTTTACATACCCTGGGAGAATTAATGATTTCTTGGCCATTCTTCAGAGAATATGAATGATAACACAAAAACCTTTCTGCCACTCATGCTTAATGGTCGTGTGAAGCTATTTATTGGCAAACAACTGTGTTTACTCTTTTTAAATCAAAATGTTAAAAGAAAGTACCCAAATGACCCTGATCAAAAGTTTCCATACCCCAGTGACTTTGATCTGATAACATGCACAAAAGTTGACACAAACAGGTTTGAATGGCTAATCAAGGTTCCAATCCTCCCCTGTGACATGTTTGTTTGTAATGAATGTGTGTGTATAAAAGGTCAGTGAGTTTCTGGGCTTCTGACAGACCATTGCATCTTTCATCCAGTGCTGCACACATGTTTCTGGATTCTGGGTCATGGGGAAGGCAAAAGAATTGTCAAAGGATCTGCGAGAAAAGGTCATTGAACTGCATAAAACAGGAAAGGGGTATAAAAAGATATCCAAGGAATTGAGAATGCCAATCAGCAGTGTTCAAAGGCTGATTAAGAAGTGGAAAATGAGGGATTCAGGTAGACCAGCAAAGATTTCAGCCACAACTGCCAGGAAAATTGTTCGAGATGTAAAGAAAAATCCACAAATGACTTCAACTGAAATACAGGACTCTCTGAAAAATTGTGGTGTGGCTGTTTCAAGATGCACAATAAGGAGGCACTTGAAGAAAAATGGGCTGCTGCCCTAATATATATATATATATATATATATATATATATATATATTAGAAAAACCCAGACACCATCTTTGTAGTCATTTTTCTCCTGCGTGGACTTCCGTCTTCCTTTACAATGAGTGAAGCTGCACGAAACCTTGTGTCTGCAATTGTAAATAATTTAGTTTTTAAGTTTTGTGTTTCTTGTAGAATCTATATAAAGTAATATACATTAGCCTATTGTTAAAATAACGAAAAAAACATCATTAAATATATTTGTTTTATTGTATTGTTACATTAATAGCTGTTGTATTATTATAGGATGGCTTGTTAAACATTTCATAGGATTTTCAGCGGGAGGAAAAACCAAGACATTTAATATCAAATGTAAAATGAATAAATACATAAAAAGAAAAAGAAAAAAAATGGTTCAAAGCCATCGTCCCGGGGAGCATTTCATTTCGTCCCGTGCATTTATTTTTACCGTCCCCGGGACGACGGGACTACGTTAATCTCAAGCCCTAGAAGTTACATTTTATTGTTTGCATTATTTGTTTCAGCATTGAAATTTGACGATGGTCCCTCAGCTCTTTGACAACTTTGGCTCTTTTTCACATCAGCAGACGGACTCTAAATCTTTCTTATTTACAGTATATATAAACCTTTTGTCAGGACTTGGTCCGGGGTGTTTGCTTTTCCAGGATGCAGCGGAAAATTGGCACGGGCGAGACGGGAACCAAGGTACATGATTTATTTAATATATCAAAAAAGGAATAAATGAAAGCGCGCACAGTGGCGGAGAATAAACTATGAAAAAACAAAAGACTATAGCAAAAAGTACAAATGAAAAGCACGCACAGTGGCGGAGAATAAACTATGAAAAACAAAAAGAGTATAAACATGGAACAAAAACTTACTTGGCTTGGACAAAAAAGGAGCAGCGTGAACATGGACATATGAAACAATGGACGTAGCATAAATGTGGAGTGGTATGGGGTGCGAGGTCGTCAGAAAGAAAAACTGAAAAACACTGAACTTAAATACTATGGACATGATTAGTGAAAGCAGGTGCGTGACTCAAAACGTGAAACAGGTGCGTGACGTGACAGGTGAAAAACTAATAGTTGCTATGGTGACCAGACAAGGGAGTGAAAGACGGAAACTAAACAAAACATGACTTAAAACAAAACATGATAATACAGACATGACAGAACCCCTCCCTTAAGGACAGATACCAGATGTCCAAAACTTAACAAAAGTCATGGGAGGGCGGGAGGGGGACATGGCGGTGGGTCGCCAGCCCAAGTGGCCCCGAATCCACCGAGGCAAAGTCAAGTGGCGGCGGCGAGTGGAACGCCGCTGCAGCAGGCGAGGCGGACGCCCAGGGATTGGCCACATTCGTGGCCGACTGGGAGGTGGGCGCACTTGGCGTGGCGGGCGACCAGGTAGCGGCCATATCCGTAGCCGACGAGGAGGCAGGCGCGTCGTCAACTTGGCAGGCGTGGCAGCTCGGCGTGGCAAGTCAGGCGGCGAAGCTCGGCGTGACGCGTCCAGCGGCGAAGCTCGGCGTGACGCGTCCAGCGGCGAAGCTCGGCGTGGGTCTTGGTCTTGGTGTGGGTCTTGGTCTTGGCATGGCGAGCCTTGGTCTTGGCATGGCGAGTCTTGGTCTTGGCATGGCGAGTCTTGGTCTTGGCATGGCGAGTCTTGGTCTTGGCATGGCGAGTCTTGGTCTTGGCATGGCGAGTCTTGGTCTTGGCATGGCGAGTCTTGGTCTTGGCATGGCGAGTCTTGGTCTTGGCATGGCGAGTCTTGGTCTTGGCATGGCGAGTCTTGGTCTTGGCATGGCGAGTCTTGGTCTTGGCATGGCGAGTCTTGGTCTTGGCATGGCGTGTCTTGGTCTTGGCATGGCGTGTCTTGGTCTTGGCATGGCGGGTCTTGGTCTTGGCATGGCGGGTCTTGGTCTTGGCATGGCGGGTCTTGGTCTTGGCATGGCGGGTCTTGGTCTTGGCATGGCGGGTCTTGGTCTTGGTCTTGGCATGGCGGGTCTTGGTCTTGGCATGGCGGGTCTTGGTCTTGGTCTTGGCATGGCGGGTCTTGGTCTTGGTCTTGGCATGGCGGGTCTTGGTCTTGGTCTTGGCATGGCGGGTCTTGGCGTCGTGGAGCTGCGACTGGCGGCACTTGGCGTCGTGGAGCTGCGACTGGCGGCACTTGGCGTCGTGGAGCTGCGACTGGCGGCACTTGGCGTCGTGGAGCTGCGACTGGCGGCACTTGGCGTCGTGGAGCTGCGACTGGCGGCACTTGGCGTCGTGGAGCTGCGACTGGCGGCACTTGGCGTCGTGGAGCTGCGACTGGCGGCACTTGGCGTCGTGGAGCTGCGACTGGCGGCACTTGGCGTCGTGGAGCTGCGACTGGCGGCACTTGGCGTCGTGGAGCTGCGACTGGCGGCACTTGGCGTCGTGGAGCTGCGACTGGCGGCACTTGGCGTGGAGGGTCTTGGCGTGGAGGGTCTTGGTCTTGGGCTTGGCGTGGAGGGTCTTGGTCTTGGACTTGTTGAGCTGGTACCGGAGCTTGGCGTCGTGGAGCTGGTACCGGAGCTTGGCGTCGTGGAGCTGGTACCGGAGCTTGGCGTCGTGGAGCTGGTACCGGAGCTTGGCGTCGTGGAGCTGGTACCGGAGCTTGGCGTCGTGGAGCTGGTGCGGCAACAGGTGCTAGCCTTGGTGCAGGTGGAGGTGGCCTAGCTGGGGGTTGCGGCTTGGCAGGTCGGTAGACTGGTGAGGGCGGTCGTGCTGGAGGCTGTGGCTTGACAGGTCGAAAGACTGGTGGTGGCGGCCGTGCTGGAGGCTGTGGCTTGGCATGGTGATGCCGAGCCACCCCACCAACACAGCTCCCGACCCCAGCCCCCCCCTCAAGGGGCGGATACCAGACGCGCTCCCTGCGGTCTGGAACTCTCTGTAGGGGTGGGCGGAGGAGGGCAGAAATTTTCCCTTTATTTTGGCCACAACATTTTTCTTTATCCCCCACCTGGGGTTGTGTGGGCGGAAAAAAAGAAAAAAATTGTGACGGGGGCGGGACTTGAGTCTTGGGGGGCGGGGCATGAGTCTTGGGGGGCGGGGCATGAAATTGGGATGGCTGTGACTGACTAGACGTGATCTCTAAAAACATGTTTTGATAATGATTTATCAAAGTCATGCCATTAGTGTCTTTTGTTGGAGGCGGGTGTTCAAAAGAAAAAGAGTTGGAAAAAAAATCCTGGGCTGTGATGTCATCCGGGCGAAGCCGGGCTGGCTGCTGCTTGCTTCCGCCCGGAGGGGGAGGGGCTTGTGGGAGCGGCGTGTCCTGCTGGCTCGCGGAAGTTCTTCCTGAAGTCCTTCGTCGGGAGCGGCGCTTCCGGCACTGCGGCGCTGCGTCCTCCCATTCCTGGGACCAAATGGAGTTTCTGTACTCCACGGAGGAGTAGCGCCGAGTTTCCTCCTCCATCGCGCACAGGACCGCCCAAGAAGCCTCGTCCGCATTGTCCAACTCGGCCAACTTCCTTGCGGAAAAGCGGGTCTGCTGACGACCTACTGTCAGGACTTGGTCCGGGGTGTTTGCTTTTCCAGGATGCAGCGGAAAATTGGCACGGGCGAGACGGGAACCAAGGTACATGATTTATTTAATATATCAAAAAAGGAATAAATGAAAGCGCGCACAGTGGCGGAGAATAAACTATGAAAAAACAAAAGACTATAGCAAAAAGTACAAATGAAAAGCACGCACAGTGGCGGAGAATAAACTATGAAAAACAAAAAGAGTATAAACATGGAACAAAAACTTACTTGGCTTGGACAAAAAAGGAGCAGCGTGAACATGGACATATGAAACAATGGACGTAGCATAAATGTGGAGTGGTATGGGGTGCGAGGTCGTCAGAAAGAAAAACTGAAAAACACTGAACTTAAATACTATGGACATGATTAGTGAAAGCAGGTGCGTGACTCAAAACGTGAAACAGGTGCGTGACGTGACAGGTGAAAAACTAATAGTTGCTATGGTGACCAGACAAGGGAGTGAAAGACGGAAACTAAACAAAACATGACTTAAAACAAAACATGATAATACAGACATGACACCTTTCTCATTTCTATTCAGACTTCCATATATATTTAATTTCCTTAACGGCTTGCCATAATACATATATATATAAATATTATATTCAAGCCAAATTATCCCGATCCAGATATTACTTTAATTCAAGTAATTACCGTATTTTCCGCACCATAAGCCGCCCTGGGTTATAAGCCGCGCCTTCAATGAACGGCATATTTCAAAACTTTGTCCACCTATAAGCCGCCCCGTGTTATAAGCCGCATCTAACTGCGCTAAAGGAATGTCAAAAAAACAGTCAGATAGGTCAGTCAAACTTTAATAATATATTAAAAACCAGCGTGATGTGGGCGCGCATGGAGTCGTATATCAACTTGGACGGAGCTGCGTGAAAAAAGCCACCCGGCCTCTTCGCGTAAACTTACCTTAACCACTCGCTCATCTTTTCTTCATCCATCCATCCCTTCGAGTTAGCTTTTATGATGACGCCGGCTGGAAAGGTCTCTTTTGGCAAGGTCTTCCTTTTGAATATCACCATGGGTGGAAGTTTCTGGCCATTAGCATGGCAAGCTAGAACCACAGTGAAGGATGACTTCTCATTCCCTGTGGTGCGAATATTCACCGTACGTGCTCCCGTTGTATCCACAGTGCGGTTCACAGGAATATCAAAAGTCAGTGGAACCTCGTCCATGTTGATAATGTTCTCTGGCCGGATCTTTTTTTCAGCTATCTTGTTTTTACAATATGCACGGAAAGTAGCCAGCTTTTCTTGAAAGTCTTTAGGCAGTTGCTGTGAAATAGTAGTCCGTGTGCGGATGGAGAGATTGCGTCTTTTCATGAACCGGAAACCTGTCGCTTAGTAGGAGCCATTTTGTGGTCTTTACAGATGTAAACAAACAAAGGAAATGAAACGTAATATCCGCGCCCTTCTTCTTTTTCTACGCGGGCGGGTGGTTGCTTACAGTAGAAGAAGAAGCGCTTCCTGTTCTATGGGGGCGGGTGCTTACCTTGGCGGTTGCTTGCGTAGAAGAAGAAGCACTTCCTCTTCTACGGGGAAAAAAGATGACGGCTGTTTACCGTAGTTGCGAGACCGAAACTTTATGAAAATGAATCTTAATATTAATCCATATATAAAGCGCACCGGGTTATAAGCCGCACTGTCAGCTTTTGAGTAAATTTGTGGTTTTTAGGTGCGGCTAATAGTGCGGAAAATACGGTAAGTAATATTTCCAGGGCTTGAATTTACAACCATTTTAGTCACATATGTGCCCAAAATCTGTGCAACTTCAAAATATTTGGGAACAAACAATTATTGTATTGTGAGCAAAAGTGGTGGCATTAGCCTCTATGTTGTGAAGTAATAAGATAGAGGCTAATGCCATGACTTTCATTGTGTTTCAGTGTATCTTGAAGGGTCATGCAAGTCATTGTTTCTTGTTGATTGTCATGTCTGTGTGATCATGTTTTTGTTTTGGTCATGTTCGGTTTTGTTTTTGGACTTTTTGTGCACTTTTGTTTTGTCACCATAGCAACCATTAATTTTCACCTGTCACGTCACGCACCTGTTTTCGTTAATCATGTCTATAGTATTTAAATTCATTGTTTTCAGTTTGTCGTTCTGACGACATCCCGCATTTATGCTTCTGCACACTCTCCACACCCGTATGACCCTTGCTGCTCTTTTTTCATGCCGGTCCCATGCCAAGTAAGTTTTTGTTTATTAAGCCACAGTTAGTGTTTTTTGTTGTTCATAGTTTCTGCCTTTGTGCAAGTATTTGTTTTCATAGCCAAGTCGTTTCTCCGCCACTGTGCGCGCTTTTCGTTTGTACTTTTTTGTAGTTATAGTGTTTAAATATATCATGTATTCACCTTCACGCCACATCTGGTCCAAATCACTTGCACCTCGGGAGAACAAACCACGCCACAGTCCAAGTCGTGACATTGATGCTGTAAACAAAATGTCACTGTGCAAACCCACGTTTGTTGTTGTACTGAACACAGATTGAAAATAAACCCACTGAAATAATAATAATAACAATGAATAATTTCTAAGTCTTTGTTAGCCGTTTGTGAGGTTTTGTGCTCGTGCGCTACGTTCGCTCGCATCCTGTGCATCTCCTGGGGGCTAAGCCCCACCCCGTCCTTAAAAGCTAGTGACGCCCCTTGCTTGTACTTGTAGTGGAAGGTCCAGGTTTTAAATGAGAACAAAAGTGGATTCAACACGAGAGTTTTATTTTACTCATAATTAAATGGTACAATGGTTGGATTAAGTTGTCGAGCACACAAACAGTTTTCCCCGGGCGCGCCCGTCAGCAAAAAAGCTTTTTCCTAGGTTTGACTTCGTCATTTTTATCTGTTTTCCTCGTGCGTCAAGGTTCTGATGTTTTCGACCAGTTTGTTCCGCAATCTCCTTGAAACCCTTAGTCATACTTAGACAATCAAAACATTTTGTAGAATGGTCAGCCCGACTCCATATTCAACTTTGGCCTACATCTGGTCCTGTAATGGTTTAGAATAGACGAGAAATGAAATGAGCAGACATTCTTGACAGACACAAAATATACGGTAGCTCAAAGGTCAGAAATTCCACAACATACTATTGTACTATGTGCAGGGACGTAAGCATTGAGTGAGCCACACCACAACATTACTGCGCTCTGCGGTGTAACGTAAGGTTAATTCAGTGGTACTGGCAAGTAAAAACACCACAAGACCAGAAGGTTTAAGAATGGTTTATTTGGTGGTCACCATCAGAACATACCATTTCAAATGCTACCATTCACCAAAAGAAAATCAAAAGGCCAAGGTTGTGGTGTACTGCATGGGAAAAAAAGCAATATTCCAAATAAGCATGTTCAAAAATCATGTACCTCTCCCACTATGGTAAAAAACATTTCCCCACCCAGGTGCAGCAGATTGTGTATAACTTGCATTTTCCTTTTTGTTTCTGCTTTACTGGATTCTGCCTTGGATTTTATAGCCAATTTCTGTCTCTTCGACTCCCTCTCCACTTCTAACTGATCCAAGTGCAGAAATCATAAAGAGTACAATCATTATTATTATCTAACTTAATATATCTGAATAGCGATTCGTAATGTATAGCATGAAATAACAAATATCTTGCTGTCATGTTGTTTGTTTCAAAATGATTGTAGGTCGGAAAAAACTAAGAAAAACGGAACATATTTTAAAAATATTTTTACAGAGATAAAAAAGACGTATTCGCGACTATGGACGGACAAATGACCTGCCTGCTAAAGGTGCAAATCAATAGAAGCAAGATGAAAGGCAATATTGGCTTGATAATGTATGAACTCCCTCCAATGGTTGCCATTAAAATTGTGGTCAACTATCCAACCATTGGAGGTGAATTTGAGACGTTTCAATGGTTCTTTTTATTCAAATCCACCTCCACGTACCTTTCTTCCAAGTTGTCAGTTTTTCTTTTACCAATTTTCACTGTAAAAGATATTGCTGCCCCTGTTGCTGCTACCCCTGCTGCTGCCTTTGCCACGGTCTTCACTACAGGTATGATGGCTGATTGAGCAACAGGGGCACTGGTCACACCAGCTGATGCAACTGCTGATGTGCTGGAAGATGTTCCCCAGAGAACAGGAACTATTTCTGCAGTTGCACCCACAGCAACCCCGACACATGCACCAGCTACTACTGCAACACATCCTATTTTGCTAACTGTTTTGGCAGTTTCCTTAACACCCTCCATTGTACTCTTAGCGTTAAGACCGCAGTTAATGCCAACGAGGCCACCCACACCTGCACCGACCGCCGCCCCGACTGCTAATGCAGTTACTCCTGAGGCAGCTGCTGCGACGGCTGCAGACCCTACAAGACATGCCATGCCTGCAGCTGCTAAGGGGGCAGCCACGCCAAACGCAACCCCCAAAGCCACGCCTATAGCGGCACAAGCCACTACACACTTCAGCTTCTTCATCAGCTTCTTCATCAGCTTCTCCCAGTCTGCAGTTGAGGGAGACGGGAGAGGGTTTCTCCCAGATGCGGATGGAGACAGACTATTGAAACTGACCATGCTGCTCTTCCTCTCCTCCTCCCGAAGGATGGCCTCTGCCTTTCTGAACATATCATTGGTATAAAACCCAGTTTCAGTCTTCTCCACCATCCTCTTCACTTTCATCAAGAGTTGTCCAACCTGTGCCACATTACCAGGGTCTTTATTGTTGAACAAGTGGTACCGGCCGCCACATTTTTTGATCAGACCTTTAAGGTCAGCCGGAGCATCTCTCAGGTATTCTTCAATGCTCGTCCCCTTAAGATCATCCCCTCTGGTAAAAAGAATCACAGTGTGAGATTTGAGGGCTTCCTCCCCAAATATCTTGGCTACATTTAGCGCAGCTTTGTTCACATCATCTGTATAACGGCCTATCGGCACCACCAAGAGAAAAGCATGTGGTCCTGGAGCACAGAAAGCCAAACATTTAGCCATCTCAGTAATTATCTCATCCTCACTCATGTGAGTGTCCCCGAAGCCTGGTAGGTCAACCACCTTCACTCTTGTTGGTCTTTCCTGGTCAGTGTCCAGTAGCCGCTCAGTGCTTCCCTGCTCACATGTACGGGTCACCGAGGAGAAGCTGACCTCTGACTGGAAGTGCTCGCGGCCCAAGATGGTGTTGCCAGACGCACTCTTGCCAACTCCTGTATTTCCCACCAGAACCAGCCTGAGTTCTTCAGACATGGTGATGCTTTTGTTCTTTGTGGCCTTTAGCTCAACTCAGCAGTGGCGGAAAGACTGCAAAACAGAATTAAAAACTGATTTAAATGATTCATGTAACCCTCAAAAGTATATTGAGGACTTTGTTGTCCTTTGGAGGTAAATGTTTGTACATAATCTGCCATATTTAATTGAAAACATTTAGTTTCAAAAACATTGATGTATCAATGATACACAGAAAACTATTTTAGCTCAAAAGAGTAGATAGGATGAAAATGTCTTCAGGGGAGTTGAAAGTGGGTAAAAACATTTTGGATTCAAATGTTTTCTACTCTTAAACTTCACTCCAGTATAAAAAAGAAAACATGTCTATCCATTTTCTACCACCTGGGGGGGTTGGAGCCTATCGGCACAGCCCCAAGAGACAAAATGGGCTAAAACCTCCAATGGGCTCACCACTTATGGGAGGGGCCATAGGGGCCGGGTGAAACGTGGCAGTCTGGTTCTCGGCTAAAGAAGCTAGCTCGAGGGATGTAGAAAGCCACTTCTCTGCGTGGGAGGTGGAGAAGTTCCAAGTGGATGTTGTCGGTCTCACCTTCACGAATGGCAAGGGTTCTGGAACCAGACTTCTCGACAGGAGTAGGACCCTCTTCGACTCTGGAGTTTCAACCAGTGAGAGGGGACGGGCAGGAATGAAAATACTTGCTGATTTCCTTAAGGCTCTGGATGCTGTGAGGCTGTCTTGCCTGCCAATACTCTGCATAATTTCAAGGACATAAGGCCAGGGCCCCTGGATTGGCAGACTGGGGTGGTGGTTCCTCTCTTTAAAAAAGGAGGACCAGAGGGTGTGTTCTAACTATTGTGGGCTCACACTCCTAAGCCTTCCCGGTAATGTCTATTCAGGTATATTTAGGATGAGGCTACACAAGATAGTCACACCTTGGATTCAAGAGGAGCAGTGTGGTTTTTGTCCTGGTCGTGGAACTGTGGACCAGCTTTATACTCCAGCAGGGTCCTTGAGGGTGCATGGGAATTTGCCCAACCAGTCTACATGTGTTTTGTGGACATGGAAAAGGCTTTTGACTGTATCCCTCCGTAAATCCTGTGCAGAGTGCTCAGAGAGTATGGGGCATCGGACCGCTTAATAGTAGCATTCGGCTCTCTGTATGATCAGTGTCAGAGCTTGGTTCGCATTGCTGGCAATAAGTCGGACCCGTTTCCAGTGAGGGATGGAATCCACCAGGGCGGCCCTTTGTCACCAATTCTGTTCATAACTTTTATGGCCAGAATTTCGAGGCACAGCAAGGGATCTGCTTTGGTGGCTGTTGCAGATGATGTGGTCCTGCTGGCTTCATCTGGGTGTGATCTTCAACTCTCATTGGATCGGTTCGCAGCTTAGTGTGAAGCGACTACGATGAGAATCAGCACCTCTCCTCTAAGTCTGAGACAATGGTTTTAACCCGGAAAAGGGTGGAGTGTCATCGCCTGCTTGCAGATGAGATGCTGCCCCAAGCGGAGGAGTTCAAGTACCTTGGGGTCTTGTTTAAATGTGAGTGTAGAGTGGATTGTGAGATCGACAGGTGGATCGGTCTGCAGTGATACGGACTCTGCACCGGTCTTGTGTGGTGAAGAGGGAGCTTATCCCGACAGTTAAGCTCTCACTTTACCACTCAATCTACATTCCTATCCTCACCTATGGTCACAAGCTTTGGGTTGTCGAAATAAGCTTCTACCGTAGGGTGGCCAGGTTCTCCCTTAGAGATAGGGTGAGAAGCTCTGTCATTTGGGAGGAGCTTAGAGAAAAGCCAGTGCTCCTCCACATGGAGAGGAGCCAGATGAGGTAGTTCGGACATTTGGTCAGGATGCCCCCGTAGGACACCTCCGTGGAAAGTTGTTCAAGGCACATCCGACCAGTAGGAGGCCACCGGAAAGACCCAGGACACTTTGGAGAGACTATGTCTCCCAGCGGGCCTGGGAACGCCTTGGGAGGAGATAGCTGGGGAGAGGGAAGTCAGGGCTTCTATGTAATAAAGTTCTGATACATTTATGAAGTAAATTCCAATTATATATACATCAATAATGACACATTTATGTAATATGTGAAGATTTTTGTGTTTTTGTCCCATTTGTCCCTTATATACTTGTGACTCACACATTATCCTTGCTTGCCGTGGTATGTGATTTTTGTTCCTGCTTTTGCTGCTACTGCAATACCTTCCTATGAAGCCACAACACTAAGTTTTGGTATTGAAAATGTAAAACAACTTGATATTGTAGAAAAGGTTGCATGGACACTAAAGCAAGTATTGGTTGTTGAACTAAAAAATAAAGCACATTAAAAAAAAATAAAAAAATTGTTGATGTATTTTGTGTCATTTGTTTTATTCAAGTCTTACAGGTTTTTATTTTCAACTTGCAGATTTTCAGATTCAGTTCTATTCCCCCCCCCACTTCCATCCTACTGTAGTCTGGTCTCATGCCCTCTGGTCTCATGCCAAGATTTCTGGTCTCATGCCCTCTGGTCTCATGCCAAGATTTTCAGATTCAGTTCTATTCCCCCCCCCCCCCCACTTCCATCCTACTGTAGTCTGGTCTCATGCCCTCTGGTCTCATGCCAAGATGTGTCCAACGATAAGCTCAGAGGGTCAAAATATACAAATTGCATATTGTTTTTAAGATGGCGTCGTATTTAAGTGCAGCGTGTTTCTTGAAATCAATTGAGACACATTTTAAAAGTCAAAAGTATTATTTTAGCCTCCACATGTAAGTTGGTAGAATGTAGCTCGAGTGTTAGATTATTGTGGTTAAACAGCGCCTGTTGCTGGCGGTAGGTGGTAATGCAGGTTGCTGTAAGTGTGCCACGTCATTTTAATTGATCATCAAATGTTCACAGTCTGTTTATAGATTATATGTTGTAATTTATACATAACGATTGTTATTTGTTGTCAGCCCAAACTATACTTAAAGCGACAGTTTATAGCCAGAATTGCACTTTCAGTGTATTAATTGTATTTGAATGAGATGAGGTCCAGCTCATTGAACACACGTGGTGGTCAAGCAGCGTCTGTTCTCAATGGCTACTCGGCACCAATGCCTGCGTTGTATTCTGCTGTAGCAAACATTCACATCGCCAAAACGATACAAGTGTCTTCAAGAAGGGTGTAAAAGTGCGACAATTTAGGAAACCACGACGACAAAGTGTCAAGGGAGCAGAGTTGAAGAAGGCGCAAGTTTACCGCATCGTTAAAAGTTTGATCCGCTTTAATATACTTTACTCGTTTAGTATTTACCATGAAAGTATTATCTTGATATTATTTGTTTTTTCAACAAATAGAAACCAGAAGGTCAGAGTGAATGATACTTTGTCAGATAAAATACTTCTACGTCTCCCCTCTTGATTATTTTGTAGACAAACGTGTCAGAAAATAAAATACTGTTCATAACTTTTATGGACAGAATTTCTAGGCGCAGTCAAGGCGTTGAGGGGATCCGGTTTGGTGGCTGCAGGATTAGGTCTCTGCTTTTTAAACATGATGTGGTCCTGATGGCTTCATCTGGCCAGGATCTTCAGCTCTCACTGGATCGGTTCGCAGCCGAGTGTGAAGCGACTGGGATGGGAATCAGCACGTCCGAGTCCGAGTCCATGGTTCTCGCCCGGAAAAGGGTGGAGTGCCATCTCCGGGTTGCGGAGGAGACCCTGCCCCAAGTGGAGGAGTTCAAGTACCTCAGAGTCTTGTTCACGAGTGAGGGAAGAGTGGATGGTGAGATCGACAGGCGGATCGGTGCGGCGTCTTCAGTAATGCGGACGTTGTATCGATCCGTTGTGGTGAAGAAGGAGCTGAGCCGGAAGGCAAAGCTCTCAATTTACCTGTCGATCTACGTTCCCATCCTCACCTATGGTCATGAGCTTTGGGTTATGACCGAAAGGACAAGATCACGGGTACAAGCGGCCCAAATGAGTTTCCTCCGCCGGGTGGCGGGTCTCTCCCTTAGAGATAGGGTGAGAAGCATCCGGGGGGGAGCTCAAAGTAAAGCCGCTGCTCCTCCACATGGAGAGGAGCCAGATGAGGTGGTTCGGGCATCTGGTCAAGATGCCACCCGATCGCCTCCCTAGGGAGGTGTTTAGGGCACGTCCGACCGGTAGGAGGCCACGGGGAAGACCAAGGACACGTTGGGAAGACTATAATAACTGGGATTTATATAGCGCTTTTCTAAGTACCCAAAGTCGCTTTACATGTAGAACCCATCAATCATTCACACCTGGTGGTGGTAAGCTACTTTCATAGCCACAGCTGCGCTGGGGTAGACTGACGGAAGCGTGGCTGCAATTTGCGCCAACGGCCCCTCCGACCACCACCTATCATTCATCATTCAATTCACCGGTGTGAGTGGCACCGGGGGCAAAGGGTGAAGTGTCCCGCCCAAGGACACAACGGCAGCGATTTTTGGATGGTAAGAGGCGGGGAGCGAACCTGCAACCCTCAGGTTTCTGGCACGGTTGCTCTACCCACTACGCCATGCCGCCCAAACTATGTCTCCCGGCTGGCCTGGGAACGCCTCGGGATCCCCCGGGAGGAGCTGGACCACGTGGCTGGCTGGGGAGAGTTTGGGCTTCCCTGCTTAGGCTGCTGCCCCCGTGACCCGACCTTGGATAAGCGGAAGAAGATTGATGGATGGATGGATGGAACGACAAACGTGTCAGGCCACATATGACAACAGGACCAAAATCAAATATGGCGATGATTGAGTAATTGTTACTTTGTTAAATGGATAAGCAGTCGAGGGTGTGGAGCTGACTGGTGCACTAGTTGGTCTACATGGACGCGTTCCTCGCAAGTCCTATCATAAAATGCAAGCTTAGCCGAGCAACAAGGATGCATATTTATCCGGGAGAGTCCAGATACCAATTTCCTTGACCCAGTCACACACAAATAAGTTGTGGACCTCCATTATTTTCAGAGTTTTCACCTGTTCTGTCGTGTAGAATCACGTCAGATCGACAGAACCAAAGTATAAGGATCTATTCCATTGCACAGCTGGATTTTATGCTGGCATCTGCTTTTTCCAGGAAGATCTAGTTCCCTTTGTTTAGTCAGATAGTTCCCACGCTGCTTGCTGCACAACAGACATCTTGACTGTTGTGCAGCTGGTTCTCACTTCCGGGAAGAAGTCACTTTGTCAAAATACAAGCAATAAAAGGTCATTTGTCATTTTGATCTATTCATTTGATTGAACCCAAACCCTACTTTTCAGTATTTGACTCTTTAGTTTGCTTTTATTTGAGAGACATTATGTCAATGCTGTGTGGTCTTTCCTTTGTTATTGGTTTCGCTTATGGTGCCAAAAACGATACGAGAGAAAAAAACACTTCAAAGCCTCAATGTGTATTTCAAGGAACAAGTTTATACATATGAAGTTTCCTTCATATGTATAAAACCATATTTTACCATCAATTCAACTATTTTTTTAAATGTACCTTACATTTAAGTTGTTCTACTTTTCCTTACCAATTTTTATTAGTTACACTCAAACTATTAATCAAAGCAAAAGAATATGAATCAAAGCTTCTTTCTACCTTCGGGTACAAAGAAAGAAATATGACCTTGAACTTGAACTTTGATTAATGGTTGCATCACTAGAAAGTATAATGACCTCATGACAAACATCATGTTATGAAACACAAATATTATACATCATAATTAAGGGTGACAGTTATCTCATAGCAGTTAGCTGGTCAAGATTAAAGAGTGATGAAAACTACCTGAAGAAGTTTCTAGTTAGTTGTCCGCTCCAAGAGGCAAACTTTTGCTGGTGTGAAGAGATTGGAAGGCAGACGGAGAATGAGGAGACTTTCACTGGAAGAAGAATCCTCTCTGTTGAAAGTTAAAAGAGTCATTGAATGAAAAGTCAAATCAAATCAAGCTTTATTTATAAAGCGCTTTTCATACATAAAAGAAATGCAAAGTTAAAAACAATACCCCGGTGACCCATATTCCCCATTATCACGTACGTACGCACGGACACACATACCAAACACAAACACACACAACATACACACATATGCAACTATATGGACCAATGATTGCATGGCTGAGTACAGAGGAGCCAGGTGAGTAAACACTATCACATCTGCACCAGGAGGTCATCAGACCATGGCCACCAGGACCCTGACACAAAGCACGGCCCATAACCCCTGAGGCGGATGGCTCATCTGAGGAACGTTGGAAAATAAAAATAATACAACTTGTAAAATAGTAAGAAGCATGTGTAGAAATAAACAATAAAATAGAAAATACATTTAAAAATATATATATATTTATATTTATATATATATATATATATATATAATATATACACACACACACACACACATATATACACGCACATATATATATATACATATGTATATACATACACACACACATATATATACACGCACATACATACATACATATTATATGTATATATATATGTATATATATATATATATATACAGTATATATATGTGTGTATATTTATGTGTGTGTGTGTGTATATATATACACATTATATATACGTATATATATATATATATATATATATATATATATGTATACATACACACATACATATACACACACATGTATATATATATGTATGTATATGTGTACATATAAATATATATATATGTATGTATGTGTGTATATATATACACATATGTGTGTATGTATTAGAGATGCGCGGTTTGCGGACACAACCGCGGAGTCCGCGGATTATCCGCGGATCGGGCGGATGAAATTAAAAAAACTAAGATTTTATCCGCTCGCGGGTCGGGTCGGGCGGATTAATTTTTTTTTTATTTTTATTTTTTTTTTTGCGGGTGGCAGTTAAACCAATTCGGTACATAGTTAAATGTTGTTACCCACATACGAAAAAAGAGCAGGCACCTGCTGCATATGCCACAACAGAAGAAAAGAAAAGAAAAGAGATGGACACTTTTACGGAGCGCAGAAGGGACGCCTCGCCGGGGTCCGGGACCGAGGCCCCTTCCCCCGAGAGGGCCCCACCGGGAGCCGTAGCTGAGGCGATCCGCGAGAAGGGCCCGACGCACGTCCAGGGTCACTACCGCGCCCACCGCACCGACACCCCGCCTCGTCCGCTTTCGCCGCGGCCGGCGTCACGCGCAGCAGGTAAGCATCTTACCTGCCCGCCACCCCCGTGGCCGGGGGCTCGTAACATGGGTCACTCCGCGCGCTCCGCCCGCGCAGCTTACCTGCTTGCCACCCCTGTTGCCGGGGGCGCGTAACAGGGGTCACTCCGCGCGTAGTGCGCTCATGAAAGGGGTGGGGCTCACCCTGGTTGATATAGAGAGCAGGACGGTGGCCATGGAAGTTGGAACCCGCTAAGGAGTGTGTAACAACCCACCTGCCGAATCAACTAGCCCTGAAAATGGATGGCGCTGGAGCGTGGGCCCATATCTGGCCGTCGCCGGCAGCGAGACGCGCTTGGAGGTGCGCTCAGCGCGGCTCCCATATGATTGCGCACTGGTGTGCGTCTGGGTCGTGACAGCGTGGCACGCGAATGTCTGTGCATTGGATCAGTCTCCTTTCTTTAACAGGCAAAAGCTTTATAACCTCACCATACCTGCCAACTTTTAAATCAGAAAAACCTAGTAGCCAGGGTCCAAGGGCCGCAGGCCCCGGTAGGTCCAGGACAAAGTCCTGGTGGAGGGTTCAGGGCTTCGCCCCCCGACGCAAAATGATTATTAGCATTCAGACAGGTTAAAATGTTGCTAAAACCATCACTTTTCTATCAGTCACAGTGACTTTTCAAAACAAAAATATGACAGCAAAAATCATATGGGTTGATTGACATGTTTATTCTGTAAGCTAACTTCAATAGTTTGAAATTATTTTGACAGTTAATGCCAGTTATCCTGTCAACCTTTCACAAGACTTCAATTTGTTAATTGAAAGTATAAATAGTATAAACACTTTTTACAGTATGTCGTGCTGTGAAATACAGCCGACAGGATTGCGCATGCATGGTGCAGGAGAACAAAGGACTTCTTTCATTTAAGGTTTGTGATAAACCATCAAACTCATTCGTTAAAAGGACTCTATAGTAATATAAAGCAAATTTTTCTGGACATTATCATGCAAGAAAAGTTTATTTTTGGGATCGCGATCACCGCGTAATGATTTTTAAAAGTTGCATTACATTATTAACTGTCCCATGTGATCAGCCAGTGCGATTGGAAGTCCATGCTCAATTATTGCCTCCCTAAATAAAACTTCGGCATTTATCACATCCAAAGAATCTGTTTGGGTGACGAAAAACGTTGAAAGTTTTCCACTTGTATCGCTAGCAACGGCATTAGACTTGTGTTTTTTTGTCCCAACGTGGTCTTTTACATCGCTAATTCCTCCGTGTCCGATCGAAAAATCTTGTCTGCACAAGGTGCAATTCGCGTAGTTTTCACCCTTTTTTTAATTTTTTTATTAATATTAGATATATAACAACGGGCGGATGGTGGGCGGATGCAGTTCTGATCAAACGTTACATCGGGTGGATGGCGGATGGTTGACGACTTTCTGACGCGGTTGCGGATGAAATAATTGCCTATCCGCGCATCTCTAGTATGTATGTATGTGTGTGTATATATATATATATATACTGTATGTACAAACCCCGTTTCCATATGAGTTGAGAAATTGTGTTAGATGTAAATATAAACGGAATACAATGATTTGCAAATCCTTTTCAAGCCATATTCAGTTGAATATGCTACAAAGACAACATATTTGATGTTCAAACTCATAAACTTTATTTTATTTTTTTGCAAATAATAATGAACTTAGAATTTCATGGCTGCAACACGTGCCAAAGTAGTTGGGAAAGGGCATGTTCACCACTGTGTTACATGGCCTTTCCTTTTAACAACACTCAGTAAAGGTTTGGGAACTGAGGAGACACATTTTTGAAGCTTCTCAGGTGGAATTCTTTCCCATTCTTGCTTGATGTACAGCTTAAGTTGTTCAACAGGTGTGCTATTTTAGGCTTCATAATGCGCCACACATTTTCAATGGGAGACAGGTCTGGACTACAGGCAGGCCAGTCTAGTACCCGCACTCTTTTACTATGAAGCCACGTTGATGTAACACGTGGCTTGGCATTGTCTTGCTGAAATAAGCAGGGGCGTCCATGGTAACGTTGCTTGGATGGCAACATATGTTGCTCCAAAACCTGTATGTACCTTTCAGCATTAATGGTGCCTTCACAGATGTGTAAGTTACCCATGTCTTGGCCACTAATACACCCCCATACCATCACAGATGCTGGCTTTTCAACTTTGCCCCTTCTAACAACCCGGATGGTTCTTTTCCTCTTTGGTCCGGAGGACACGACGTCCAGTTGACAAAAACAATTTGAAATGTGGACTCGTCAGACCACAGAACACTTTTCCACTTTGTATCAGTCCATCTTAGATGAGCTCAGGCCCAGCGAAGCCGACGGCGTTTCTGGGTGTTGTTGATAAACTGTTTTCGCCTTGCATAGGAGAGTTTTAACTTGCACTTACAGATGTAGCGACCAACTGTAGTTACTGACAGTGGGTTTCTGAAGTGTTCCTGAGCACATGTGGTGATATCCTTTACACACTGATGTCACTTGTTGATGCAGTACAGCCTGAGGGATGGAAGGTCACGGGCTTAGCTGCTTACGTGCAGTGATTTCTCCACATTCTCTGAACCCTTTGATGATATTACGGACCGTGGATGGTGAAATCCCTAAATTCCTTGCAATAGCTGGTTGAGAAAGGTTTTTCTTAAACTGTTCAACAATTTGCTCACGCATTTGTTGACAAAGTGGTGACCCTCGCCCCATCCTTGTTTGTGAATGACTGAGCATTTCATGGAATCTACTTTTATACCCAATCATGGCACCCACCTGTTCCCAATTAGCCTGCACACCTGTGGGATGTTCCAAATAAGTGTTTGATGAGCATTCCTCAACTTTATCAGTATTTATTGCCACCTTTCCCAGCTTCTTTGTCACGTGTTGCTGGCATCAAATTCTAAAGTTAATGATTATTTGCAAAATAAAATAAAGTTTATGAGTTTGAACATCAAATATGTTGTCTTTGTAGCATATTCAACTGAATATGGCTTGAAAATGATTTGCAAATCATTGTATTCTGTTTATATTTACATCTAACACAAATTCCCAACTCACATGGAAACGGGGTTTGTATATATATATATATATATATATATATATATATATATACATAAATACATATATATATATATATATATATATATATATATATATATATATATATATATATATATATATATATATATATATATATATATATACATATTTAGATTTATTGGTCCCCGTTGGGGAAATTCATTTTCACTGCTGTATATTTGAACAATAGACATTACACATCACAAAACAAAAATAACAAAAAGACATCATACATGACCAACACATTTATAGGCTTGTCAGACAGGTCGGCCGGGCCTGTTGTTAAGGGCGGCTGTAGCTGCAGGGATCAGGCTTTTCCTGAGGCGGGCCCTCCGGAATTTGATGGTTCTGTACCTGCGCCCTGATGGTAATGGGATGATGTATTGGTGTAGTGCAGTGGTTCTCAAATGGGGGTACGTGTACCCCTGGGGGTACTTGAAGTTATGCCAAGGGGTACGTGAGATTTTTTTAAAATATTCTAAAAATAGCAACAATTCAAAAATCCTTTATAAATATATTTATTGAATAATACTTCGACAAAATGTGAATGTAAGTTCATAAACTGAACATCAAATCAGGTAGACTATTCCATTCATTACAATGCAACAATGAAATATTCAGTGTTGACAGCTAGATTTTTTGTGGACATGTTCCATAAATATTGATGTTAAAGATTTCTTTTTTTGTGAAGAAATGTTTAGAATTAAGTTGATGAATCCAGATGGATCTCTAATACAATCCCCAAAGAGGGCACTTTAAGTTGATGATTACTTCTATGTGTAGAAATCTTTATTTATAATTGAATCACTTGTTTATTTTTCAACAAGTTTTTAGTTATTTTTATCTTTTTTTCCAAATAGTTCAAGAAAGACCACTACAAATGAGCAATACTTTGCACTCTTATACAATTTAATAAATCAGAAACTGTTGACATAGTGCTGTATTTTACTTCTGTATCTCTTTTTTTCAACCAAAAATGCTTTGCTCTGATTAGGGGGTACTTGAATAAAAAAAAAATTCAAAGGGGGTACATCACTGAAAAAAGGTTGAGAACCACTGGTGTAGTTGGTGAGTGACATCCTGGACTATTGTGTTTGCCAGTCGAGTGATGGACCTGTGGTTTAAATCTGAAATGTTGGGTGTGGGTAGGCCGATGATTTTAGCTGCAATGTTTGTAATGCGTGTGAGTTTGGTCCGGTTGGTTACAGAAAGCATGGTGAAAAAACATGTGTGTATATATATATATATATATATATATATATATATATATATATATATATATATATATACAGTATATATATATATATATATATATATATATATATATATATATATATAGATAGATAGATAGATAGATAGATAGATAGATAGATAGATAGATAGATATATAGTACTTTATTGTATATATTTATATATATACTGTATATATATAGCTAGAATTCTCTGAAAGTCAAGTATTTATTTTATTTTTATATATATATAAACAGTGTTGGGTTAGTTACTGAAAACCAGTAACTAGTTACAGTTACTAGTTACTTTATTTCAAAAGTAACTCAGTTACTAACTCAGTTACTTACACCAAAAAGTAATGCGTTACTGTGAAAAGTAACTATTTAGTTACTTCTTTTTTTCTTCTTTTTTTTTTAAAGCTCCCATTAATGCCCTTTTTGCCTTCATGTCAGTACTGTTATTGCACTGGAGAATAATACAATCTGTTGATCAACTTGACATGCATTTTTATTTTCCTTTTAACATAATTAATGAAAAACAGTGCAACATAAAAAGGCATTCCTCCTTTCTTTAAACTTGGACCAATGACCATTAATAAAAAACAAGTTTAAGTGCAACATAAGAAGAAACATCATCTTCCTTGAAACATAGGTAGTGAAATAAAGCCTGACATCTGGAGTGATGCTGCTGTCTTCCACACTTGGAGCCATGGATTGTAGAATCCTTGTTTTCAGTGGCAGGATCATTGACACAGATGGTGAAGTTTCAGTGCTCAGTAGAGATGGAACACTTTTGAGGGGTTTAAGCACCTAGAGGACCTCATCTGCCACTCTCACATCATCATCAGACAGGGTGACATTTGTCTTCAGGGTGTTGTGGGTCAATGCAGAGTAGCTGCCTGCTGCTCCAACATATCATAAGTGGAGTTCCACCTCGTTGGGACATCATGTATGAGCAGGCAGCTTTAGCATTTCTTGCTTTGTCTTAAGCACATGAGCAGCTGTTGTGCTTGGGTGGAAGTAGGAAACCTTCCTGATCCTCCCAAAGAGGCGCTCCATCCTATTGACTGAGATTCCCTTCTGTGATGCCAAATTCACTACATGTGCAAAGCACCTATCTGTGGTCCCAGTCCTGCCTCATTCTCTGTAATTATTTGATTTTTGGCATTATCACGTGTGACTGCAGTCAGTCATTCCTCCAAGCAGTGGAGGAATGGAAGATAAAGATATCCCATGGGATATCTTTATCTTCCATTCCTCCACTGCTTGTGTCAGTACCTGCGCAAGGTGACTCTCGTAGAGGGGGCGTGTCTTCTCATCTCCCAGTCTGCTGTGATGAAGTGAGCGCTTATAGTTCCGCTGGACGTCCACCCGTCTGTCATGAGCGCAACAGCTGATGCTCGGGATAGTTCATCCACAACTTTTTTCTTCTCCTGCTCATAAAGATCTGGCACAATCTTATTGCTGAAGTGGGTGCGCGACGGGATGTCGTAACGTGGTTCAAGCACGTTCAGCATGTGTTTAAAACCCTCGTTTTGCACAACCGAATCTGCACTTATAAACACACCGATTCAATGGCGCGGGGCGTTCAAGCTCCTCCGTTATTGCGCTCGCCATGACCACGCTGTGTGTGGACTGAACGTGCCAACAACTTTTTTTTTTGTTTCATATATCAAACCGCGGATCAAACCTCCCCTCCCCGCCCCCCCCGCCCCCCACACACACACATAGACCGCGCCTCTTTTCTTCTCTCCGGCTTGTGACAGAGGAAGATTCAGAAGAACGTCACCGCAGCGCTTCTGTTTCTAGCCGATTCTACATCAAAAGTAACGTAAAATAACGCAGTAACGCATCATGTAGTAACGGTAACTAAATTACTGAATAAAAAAAAAAATAACGCGTTAGATTACTAGTTACCGCCGAAACTAACGGCGTTACAGTAACGCGTTACTTTGTAACGCGTTAGTCCCAACACTGTATATAAAGAAGAAATACTTGAATTTCAATACATTCTAGCTGTAAATATACTCCTCCACCCAAGTCAAGCATTTAAAATGCATTTGTTAAATAATGTTACCTTAGTGACTTACATTTACTGCCAGCATGCTCTTCTTCTTCTTCTTCTTCCTTCTTTCACTTCTTTTCTTCTAATGGTGCCTTTCTTCTGCTTCTTCACTCCTTTATAGTCCCAGCACATGAAGTTGCCAGATGGGAAATGACACATTATCGCAACAGACGCTTATTTTGCCATGTTTTGAGGGATATTATCGTACATACCAAATTAAACCTTGCGCCAGACCACCTGTTACAGTAAAAACTTTACCACAGAATACTTTTAATGCAGGTTTATCTCTTAATAAACCCATAATGTCGGCAAAAGAAGCTCCCCACCTTTCTGTAAAGAGTCACGTGAGTTTGTGTTTGCTAATATCATGTTTGTGTTTGCTAATATCATGTTTGTGTTTGCTAATAGCCATGTGTCGAACACTTACAATTATTGTACCTTTTTGGTTTTATTTTAACGATTGTTTCAATGAGGGTCTGAAATAGTCATAAAATTACACAGATTATCGTACGTCTGGCAACGCAGATATGGCCAATACCAGGAAGTGTCGGTATAGCTGCATGATACTTTGCTATTTCTATTCTCTATATTTATATATTTATATTCTCTATATTTATATATTTATATTCTCTATATTTATATATTTCTATTTTCTATACTTATATATTTCTACTCTCTATATTGATATATTTATATTCTCTATATTTATATTCTCTATATTTATATATTTATATTCTCTATATTTATATGTTCTATATTTATATTCTCTGTATTTATATATTTATATGTTCTATATTTCTATTCTCTATATTTATATATTTATATTCTCTATATTTATATATTTATATTCTCTATATTTATATATTTCTATTTTCTATACTTATATATTTCTATTCTCTCTATTTATATATTTCTATTTTCTATATTTATATATTCATATTCTCTCTATTTATATATTTATATTTTCTATACTTATATATTTCTACTCTCTATATTGATATATTTATATTCTCTATATTTATATTCTCTATATTTATATGTTCTATATTTATATTCTCTGTATTTATATATTTATATGTTCTATATTTCTATTCTCTATATTTATATATTGTTACATTGTTTACAGGGACGGGGGCAAACGCCAATGATGTAAATAGGAAACAATAATATTTTTTTCTTTTAGTTATTTTGCACCATTGACTATATTTTGCAAATAAAGTATAACATATTGTAAAAATGCGTTGATGACACACATTTTTTGTTTGCCTGAAATACTTGTGGTATCAGCAATACTGTCCCTGTAGCAAATTGTTATCAAATCGATATCACACACACAGGTTTTGTCCTTTTAAGTATCGGTACATTTATTTGCTTCAATCTGCTGACAAAATGTCTCCTGTATTGTGCACAAAAATACTGCTCTTATGACACGTCCATCCATCCATCCATTTGCTACCGCTTGTCCTTATGACAGGTCTTACACAGTAAAAGGTAAAGCATGGTTGTGGTTGCCAACTCCTTTTTACTGTCAGAATCACATGAACAAAAACAAAAACAAAGAAAGAGATAATTAAGGGCGTAGCTGAAGTTTTTCTTGGCAAACACTGAAGGACGATATGAAACGAAAGTCAAAGTAAAAATCTCCTCTCTTGGTTTCAGTCTTTAGAATACTAACTGCTACTAAGAAGCCTTTTCTCAACTGCCTATAAAAAGCAAGAAGAAGCGTCCGTCTACCAGGTCTGGATCAGCGTACGTTAGCATTTGCACTTTAGCTTTGGAGCTTCATGATTATGTCTACAGGTAAATGATTATATCTACAAGTAATATTGGCACTGTAGCTTCATGATTATGTCTACAAGTAACATTTGCACTGTAGCTTCATGATTATGTCTACAGGTAAATGATTATATCTACAAGTAATATTGGCACTGTAGCTTCATGATTATGTCTACAGGTAAATGATTATATCTACAAGTAATATTGGCACTGTAGCTTCATGATTATGTCTACAGTAACATTTGCACTGTAGCTTCATGATTATGTCTACAGGTAAATGATTATATCTACAAGTAATATTGGCACTGTAGCTTCATGATTATATCTGCAAGTAAATGATTATATCTACAAGTAATATTGGCACTGTAGCTTCATGATTATGTCTACAAGTAAATGATTATATCTACAAGTAATATTGGCACTGTAGCTTCATGATTATGTCTACAAGTAAATGATTATATCTACAAGTAATATTGGCACTGTAGCTTCATGATTATGTCTACAAGTAACATTTGCACTGTAGCTTCATGATTATGTCTACAGGTAAATGATTATATCTACAAGTAATATTGGCACTGTAGCTTCATGATTATGTCTACAAGTAACATTTGCACTGTAGCTTCATGATTATGTCTACAGGTAAATGATTATATCTACAAGTAATATTGGCACTGTAGCTTCATGATTATGTCTACAGTAACATTTGCACTGTAGCTTCATGATTATATCTGCAAGTAAATGATTATATCTACAAGTAATATTGGCACTGTAGCTTCATGATTATGTCTACAAGTAAATGATTATATCTACAAGTAATATTGGCACTGTAGCTTCATGATTATGTCTACAAGTAAATGATTATATCTACAAGTAATATTGGCACTGTAGCTTCATGATTATGTCTACAAGTAAATGATTATATCTACAAGTAATATTGGCACTGTAGCTTCATGATTATGTCTACAAGTAAATGATTATATCTACAAGTAATATTGGCACTGTAGCTTCATGATTATGTCTACAAGTAACATTTGCACTGTAGCTTCTAGTGATGGGTTGATGAGGCGTCATGAAGCGTTTCGACACATTGCAAAACTGTATTGATACTGTGTCGATACTGTGTCACTAAATACTGACATCTGCTGGACATTAAAAATCCCTACAGGCAACCTATGGACCGACTCAACTGACACTGATTGTATGCCCTAGTACAGTGGTTCTCAAATGGGGGTACGTGTACCCCTGGGGGTACTTGAAGGTATGCCAAGGGGTACGTGAGATTTTTTTTTAAATATTCTAAAAATAGCAACAATCCAAAACTCCTTTATAAATATATTTATTGAATAATACTTCAACAAAATATGAATGTAAGTTCATAAACTCAGTGAAGCACAAGCTCAGGTTTGTCACTAAAATGTCTGTCAAAAAGAAGTGTGAAAAGAAATGCAACAATGCAATATTCAGTGTTGACAGCTAGATTTTTTGTGGACATGTTCCATAAATATTGATGTTAAAGATTTTTTTTTTTGTGAAGAAATGTTTAGAATTAAGTTCATGAATCCAGATGGATCTCTAATACAATCCCCAAAGAGGGCACTTTAAGTTGATGCTTACTTCTATGTGTAGAAATATTTATTTATAATTGAATCACTTGTTTATTTTTCAACAAGTTTTTATCTATTTGTATATCTTTTTTTCCCAAATAGTTCAAGAAAGACCACTACAAATGAGCAATATTTTGCACTGTGATACAATATAATAAATCAGAAACTGATGACATAGTGCTGTATTTTACTTCTTTTTTTTCAACCAAAAATGCTTTGCTCTGATTAGGGGGTACTTGAATTAAAAAAAAATTCACAGGGGGTACATTGCTGAAAAAAGGTTGAGAACCACTGACCTAGTATATACAATAATATAAACCAAGTCATTGTATTTCATTTAGGATTATTTCATAACTTCATTTAAATAAAAATATATTTTTTGTCTTTTTTTTAGATACAGTCAATAAATAATGTGAACATGTATCATAACATGGAAATTTAAGAGAACGTGTTGTGAATGAGGTTGCTTGTGGACCTGGAAAATATTATTTATCTATTTTTACACATTTTTATTTTTAAAAAAAAACCGGTTTTTCCAACGTATTCAATTTTAGACGCTTTCTCTTCTTAGTTATTATTTCTCCGGCTGTAGAAAAGAGCCGCTCGCAGGGCACAGAGGAGGCGACACAGTTCGCGTATCGGTCACGTGACCAAAACAGCTCATGATCGGTCACGTGACTTTCTAAAAGCGGTACGCGCACCGACACAGGGTTTCGCTCTATGAGCTCGACGCATGCGCCGATGCATCGGTGTTGCCGGACCCATCACTAGTAGCTTCATGATTATGTCTACAGGTAAAATGCATGATTATGTGAACAGGTAACATTTGCACTGTAGCTTCATGATTATATCTACAGGTAAAATGCATGATTATGTCTACAGGTAACATTTGCACTGTAGCTTCATGATTATATCTACAGGTAAAATGCATGATTATGTCTACAGGAAACATTTGCACTGTAGCTTCATGATTATATCTACAGGTAAAATGCATGATTATGTCTACAAGTAATATTTGCACTGTAGCTTCATGATTATATCTACAGGTAAAATGCATGATTATGTCTACAAGTAATATTTGCACTGTAGCTTCATGATTATATCTACAGGTAAAATGCATGATTATGTCTGCAGGTCAAATGATTTAAACAATGCCGTGCCTCCGTACAAAGTTGTCTTGAATATGTCCTTAAACAGGTCTCCAGACCTTAGTTAGTGAAAGCTAACAGCCAGGTTATCAGCCTTTCGCAGGTTGTAGGTGTTTGACATGTCAAATAGCTCGTGGAAAGGACTTAAAAGCATGACCGCGTGGACCTTTTTCAAAGTGCCCGTGTCGTTCTCTGCGTTTGTCCCGCAGGCTTCCTCCTCACAGTCCGAAATGTCTGAGCTTGTGGAAGATTTAGTGTCGCCCTCCTCTTTAAACGCCGACACCCAGGAAGACTGCAGTAACCCTCCGGGCGGCGAGGACTACCTGTTTGTGGAGGCCCGGCACCCCAACACCGTCCTGCAGGGCCTCAACACCCTGCGGCTCTTCAACTCCTTCTGTGACGTCACTCTGTGCTGTGGCGGACAGGAGTTCCCCTGTCACCGCATCGTGTTGGCTTCCTTCAGCTCTTACTTCCAGGTACGTGCCGCACTTCCTTCAACGTCCACAGTTAACAGCCGCTGACGTTGACCTTTGCAGACCATGTTCACCACCGACCTGAAGGAGTCCAAGCAGGAGCGTGTGGCCATCAATGGAGTGGAGCCACAGATGATAGGCATGCTGGTGAGGTACGCCTATACGTCAGCGGTCTACATTTCCAAAGCAAATGTCCAGGTAGGTTTCCATCTTTTCTTTCTTTTCCACATTGCTCAGTTTTGGTGCTAGGAATTTTCAGAATGGGGTACCGGGGAGCCCATCAAGTCAGAAAAATGGGGTCCCACTTTTTTGTAAGCGTTTTGAAAACAAATGATAAATGTAGGGGTGTAACGCTTCGTGTATTTGTATTGAACCGTTTGGGTACGGGGGTTCCGGTTCGGTTCGGAGGTGTACCGAACGAGTCTCCACACGGACATATTAAGTAGCGTAACGCACGTTGTGTAAACAATGCACACCTAAGCACAACACACGGCATGCTAGCAGCTAACGGGCTAGGATAGACTGACCATACGTCCTCTTTTCACTGGACATGTCCTCTTTTGCGGAGCTGTCAGGGCGGAGTTTCTTAAATGCCTCAAATGTCCGGCATTTTGAGTTAGGGTTGCGTGTATTTTCAATGTACGTTCAGGGTTAAGAAGGGGTTAAAAACAAAACAAACAGCAGCATTGGTGAGGGAGGGGCAGAGACAGAGAGAGAGAGAGAGAGTTATGATAAACGTGCATGCGTCGCCAGGCTCTGCTTTTTATCCATAGATTTATCACATTTAATGTTTTATTATCTATAGCAGGGGTGTCAAAAGTGTGCCCCGGAGGCCATTTGCAGCCCACAGCTAATGTTTTAAAGGCCCACGGCACATTCTAAAAATACTATTAAAATAAACACAAACATAACAAAAGTGAAATAAAAAAGCTTAAAGGTTAAATGTAATTTAGAAAAAGTTGCAATGTTGACTAATAAAACAAAGCTGTTTTTTTTTTTTTTTTCAAACTGTCATTGCTCAAAACATAATATTGAATCAAAATCAATGTTATTATGAATTATTGACCTATCCAAGGTTCCCATTACTTCACATCAAATATTACACTAAGAAAAATATTTTTGGTGGAAGATTTTGCACATTTGGTAAATAAATAACCCAAAAATGTATATTTTGTTGTTTTCTTACTGTACCGAAAATGAACCGAACCGTGACCTCTAAACCGAGGTACGTACCGAACCCAAATGTTTGTGTACCGTTCCACCCCTATGTTTACTGCCAAGAGTGCAAACAAGGGCGTTGTCTCCATGCAAGGGCGTGCATGACAAGTGAAAACATTAAATAAAATGTGCAAAAGACTGAACATAAATGCAGTGTGCAATCTTCTGATTGACTGTGCAAAAAAGGGTGATTGTTATCTCCCAAGTTTTTGTAAAAGTGCATACAACTTGAGTTCATGAGGAACCTTTACATTGCAATCCTCTAGTAACATACACCACCTTCTTACTTCCTTTTCTTCTTTCCTGAATTGAATAGTGTTCCTCACTAGGAGGGGTATCATTTACCGTATATTACCAAATAAACGCCCTTGTGCAAATAACCGCCCATGTCCTAATAGCCGCCCGGGGTCTGACCCCATTTTGTGAATTAACCGCCTCTTCCTAATAACCGCCCATGCCCAAATAGCCGCCCATGGGCTGTTATTTGCATAATTTAGATTAGAATCATATTGATTTCATTAAGCCCAATTTATAAGATAAAAGGAAAAGCAAAGGTGCAGTAATTCTGGTCGTTACGGTAACAGCAGACTTTACGTGGGGATTCTGGGTACCGTATTTTTCGGAGTATAAGTCGCACCGGAGTATAAGTCGCACCTGCCGAAAATGCATAATAAAGAAGGAAAAAAACACATGTAAGTCGCACTGGAGTATAAGTCGCATTTTTGGGGGAAATGTATTTGATAAAAGCCAACAGCAAGAATAGACATTTGAAAGGCAATTTAAAATAAATGAAGAATAGTGAACAACAGGCTGAATAAGTGTACGTTATATGAGGCATAAATAAGCAACTGGTATGTTAACGTAACATATTATGGTAAGAGTCATTCAAATAACTATAACATATAGAACATGCTATACGTTTACCAAACAATCTGTCACTCCTAATCGCTAAATCCCATGAAATCTTAAACGTCTAATCTCTTACGTGAATGAGATAAATATTATTTGATATTTTACGGTAATGTGTTAATCATTTCACACATAAGTCGCTACTGAGTATAAGTCGCACCCCCGGCCAAACTATGAAAAAAACTGCGACTTATAGTCCGAAAAATACGGTAATCAACATATTGCAATGGGTGACCGCATATAGCGTAACACACACTCAACGACAACAACAAACCCACGAGGAAAAGTTTCAGCATGGCAAGCAACAGTAGCAGTGAGTTGAATGAACAGGATACCGGTGCACCACAACTGATGGACGGGAATACTTTAAGGGGGAAGAAGAACAGTAAGTCAGTCTACCCCAGGGCAGCTGTGGCTATGAAAGTAGCTTACCACCACCAGGTGTGAATGATTGATGGGTTCTACATGTAAAGCGACTTTGGGTACTTAGAAAAGCGCTATATAAATCCCAGTTATTATTATTATTATTATTAAGTTTGACTTAAAGTTCAAGCTAGCGGTTGTGAAGTATGCGGAGCAGAATTCTGGTTTGGCAGCGGCCAGGCAGTTTAACATTGACCCGAAACGTGTACGAGAATGGAAACAAAAAAAGGGAGAACTACTATCTCATTCGGCAATCGATGGAAAACGGGCTCGCTTATCTGGTGAAGGTAGGAAGAAAGTGAGTGACGAGCTTGATGCTAATTTGTGTCAGTGGATACATCACGTATGCTGCTTTATTTAAAACTTGGAGTAGTGTAGCCTTTATTTTATTTAAGTGACAGTATTATTGTTCTGTTTTGATGGTGGGTTTTATACTTGGGTACTTGGTACCATCATTTTATTTTTCCCGGTAGGCTGCTTTATTTAAAAAGTGTATTTATTTTTAGTATTTGTATTCTATTTGACAATTGTTGCACTACTGCCATGTTGAGGCCTTGTTGATCTCTTGTCTTTTGATAGCCTACCTCATGTTGATCTTTTGTTTTTTTGTTTATATGTTTACAATAGCTTTTACATTTAAAGTTTTTTGTCCGAAAAAAAAATACTGGACAGTAACCATTGTAACCAAATAATGGCCTGGTGCAGGCTGGTGCAAAAATAAATAAAAGCCTTGTGCAAATAGCTGCCTGGGGTCTGACCCCATTTTGTGAAATAAACGCCCGGGCTACTATTTGGTAATATACGGTACATTATAACTTATCATTGTATCAAATCAGTACTTGAATTTTTTTTTTTTTTTTTTTATAGAATTTTGTGACATTCATTTCATTCATTTACCGTATTTTCCGCACTATAAGGCGCACCGGATTATTAGCCGCACCTTCAATGAATGGCATATTTCATAACTTTGTCCACCAATAAGCCGCCCCGGACTATAAGCCGCGCCTACGCTGCGCTAAAGGGAATGTCAAAAAAACAGTCAGATAGGTCAGTCAAACTTTAATAATATATTAAAAACCAGCGTTCTAACAACTCTGTTCACTCCCAAAATGTACGCAAATGTGCAATCACAAACATAGTAAAATTCAAAATAGTGCAGAGCAATAGCAACATAATGTTGCTCGAACGTTAATGTCACAACACACAAAATAAACATAGCGCTCACTTTCTGAAGTTATTCTTCATTCGTAAATCCTTCGTCTTCGGTGTCCGAAGTGAAAAGTTGGGCAAATGTGAGATCCAAAATGGACGGTTCCGTCTCGTCGAAGTCATCGGAGTCAGTGTCACTGTTGTCCAGCAGTTCTGTGAATCCTGCCTTCCGGAAAGCTCGGACCACAGTTGTGACCGAAATATCTGCCCAGGCATTTACGATCCACTGGCAGATGTTGGCGTCGTCTGGCGCTGTCTGCCTGTCTTAGTGAATGTGTGTTCGCCTTCTGTCATCCATTGTTCCCACGCAGTTAGCAGTCTAGCTTCGAATGCCCTGTTGACACCAATATCTAGCGGCTGGAGGTCTTTTGTCAATCCACCCGGAATGACGGCGAGTATTGAATTAAGCGCGTAAGCGTGTCTCTTAATGTGATGTTATGAGCTAGCAAATATAACAACTACACTACCCAGCATGCAACGATAGTGACGAGCATGCGCGGTAGCCCTGAGAAGCGTTGTTGTATGCTGGGAGTTAGAATGTGGTTATGAGCACGCTGTGAGTAAACGTTGAGAACTCAGTTAACACGCCTCGTCTGCATTATTTATAATTAGACAGACAACACACTTAATAGGAGCCATTTTGGGGTCTTTACATAAACACACAAATGGAAATGAAACGTCACATATCCCAGCATGCACCGCGCGCTTCTTCTTCTTCCGGGGGCGGGTGGTTGCTTACAGTACAAGAAGAAGCGCTTCCTGTTCTATGGGGGCGGGTGCTTACCTTGGCGGTTGCTTGCGTAGAAGAAGAAGCGCTTCCTGCTCTACCGGGAAAAAAGATGGCGGCTGTTTACCGAAGTTGCGAGAACGAAACTTTATGAAAATGAATCTTAATATTTATCCATATATAAAGCGCACCGGGTTAAAAGCCGCACTGTCAGCTTTTGAGTAAATTTGTGGTTTTTAGGTGCGGCTAATGGTGCGGAAAATACGGTATGTATTTATTTATTTCATTCAAGTTGAGTTGAACATTCTAGTGATTACAATTATTCAATCATTCCAATTAAAATGAAAACAATTAAAGTAATACACTCAAAAATAGGGAATACAATCTACAACAAATTCTCATAATTATTTCAGAAAGACAGAACATAAGAGGAAAAAAACGACTCGCCGCCGTACTCTTAATTCCGGGGTTTTGTGAACGCAGCCTCACTCGCTGTATCCGTTATTGGTGCACATTGAGGAGGTTCTGTCACTGTGTTGTGGCTACTGGCGAATTATTAAATGTTCAGCTCAACAAAGTTTTTAAAATGCGCCTCAGCCTCTTGAAGCTACAATCGGCACGCTAAATTTCTTACATGACATTATTTGCACAATATCCTCGCCAGGCACTTGTTGCAGGTGGCTGATAATGCCCCCCCCCACGATATACTCACTGCCACTCCAGACAGCAGTGAGAGAGGTGACGATTGATTGGACATAGGGCTGGGCGATATGGCCTTTTATTAATATGTGGATATGTTTAGTCCATGTGACGATACACCATATATATGTGGATATGTTTAGTCCATGTCACCATACACCATATATATGTGGATATGTTTAGTCCATGTGACGATACACCATATATATGTGGATATGTTTAGTCCATGTCACCATACACCATATATATGTGGATATTTTGCCTTAGCCTTGAATGAACACTTGATGCATATAATCACAGCAGTATGATGATTCTATGTGTCTACATTAAAACATTCTTCTTCATTAATATATGCTACTTTTAAACTTTCATGCAGAGAGGGAAATCACAAGTAAAAGTGTATTTATTAAACAGTTATTAAGCAGTGGCACAAACATTCATGTCATTTCCAAACAGAAAGTGCAAGATTGTCAGAGACATTTTAAGACAAGCTATTAGTGCACTTTTGTGCATGATGTCACTAAGATGACATATCAAAACAACACTCAATTAAAGTGCACTTTTTGTACAGAACGCCACTACAATAGTTTAAAACAAATAAAGTGCACTTTTGTGCATGATGTCACACAAGATATTTCAATAAGTGTCAAATAAAAATGAGCTGCATAATAGGAAATCAAATAGTGTATGTCCTTCACTATGTGGTAGGTTCCTGCGGACGTTATCTCCTTCTGTTGTTGACTATTTGTTTCATACGGTGTTGATGTGGAAATGGTTGCTTAGGCATTCTGTGGGTGTTGCACAGAACGGAGATGTTGACATGCGGAGTTTCAAGCACTCTTCATTCTCTAGCGGGTGACTTTTCAAATGATCCTACAAATTAGCAGTGGTGCTAAGTTGCTAACGCTTATGCCGCATACTTGTTCCACATCTTCGCGCTTGAAGCCAAACCACCGCCAGACGATGGACCCCCTGCTGTTTTTCTTGGGAATTAATTATTCCTTCATTTGTTACCAGATTGGCACCTTCTTTCTCTCGTATTACCACTCGCACCTCTTCGCTAGCATCACAGCTAACGTTACCCATGTCGCACCTCTCTGCTCGGCGAGGGTGTATGACGTTGCACGCGCGACTTTATGGGACGTATGTAAGAAGGTGCGCTTGTTTTATGTCTCTGTGAGAAGGAGAGACATAAAGCAACTGCGTGAGAACGTATACTCCAATATCACCATATAGTCATTTTCTATATCGCACAGAGACAAACCCGCGATATATCCAGTATATTCCATATATCGCCCAGCTCTAATTGGACCAGTCAGTGGCTTGTCTAGCAAAGCTCCTCGGCCCTGTCGACCGTTGAGAGTTCAAACAGGTCCACAAGTTGTAGCCCCCCACACCTAATCATTTTTAATGAAGATGACCAGTTGATGTCGCGAGAGCGAGGCAGAGACACAGGGATAGAAAACAATGGAGACTCAGCAAAAAAAAATGAAGAGTTAAAAAAGAAAGGTTTGGTAACACAAGACTTTTAAGTGACGAAGAGATTTGACAGCAGCTTCAGAGCAGCAGGTGGCCAGGTGGTGTCAGGTCACCCTGGATTTCCACTGCATGTGTCGTGCCTGCATAATGGTGCAGACACAGCGGCAGACTCTTTCTGTTTCATTTCAACTCAACATGTCGATTTCCACCACCGCAGAGCCCCTTGTGCACGGCGCTTCTATGTTGAAGCCAAACCCCTTCCTGTGCTTTATGTACACAGACCTTCTATCTGCCAGGCAGTGCAAAATAGCACATCAACTGAAATACATCTGCTTGTGTGGGACAGGAAGTCATGCACAACCCACATATACGGTCTTCTCCAAGGTTTCTCATACTCATTCACATCGACGTCCCACTTGGGTGAGTTTTTCCTTGCCCTTATGTGGGCTCTGTACCGAGGATGTCGTTGTGGCTTGTGCAGCCCTTTGAGACACTTGTGATTTAGGGCTATATAAATAAACATTGATTGATTGATGATTGAATACAACAAACCTGCACGCCCACTTGAAACACAACCCCCTGACAGTCACACTCACTGAGGCATCGCGAAATGGTGTGCATCCCACAGAAAGTGTGGTATAAATGTATACATACACAAGTAGGCTAATAAAAGATTATCTTACGATACCACAGGTTTTGACATTTTTTCACAGGACTGCATGGGTGCGGTATGACTTCAGCTTGGTAAAGATTTGCTTCCTGACATTTATGTCTTGTTTTCTACATTTGTGTGTGTATCAGGCGACGACCTGTTCCAGATTCGGGGTCAAAATGGTTTAGTGTATAACAGCATGGATCCTCTCACAAGAGTTTCTGGAACACAGGACGTGTCCGCCACAGCAGATCATACCCTTGAAACCTTCTATCCCGTGTCGCCTACGGTGGACTTGCAGAAAGTGCATGTGTACAAGGAAGACGTGAACTGCACAGGTAAGAAATAATAATAATAATAATAATAGATATATATAGTGCTTTTTTTGAGAATTTTTGTTTCATCTGACATCACATGGACAAATATAAGACCTTCTGGAGGAAAGTTCTGTGGTCAGATGAAACAAAAATGGAGCTGTTTGGCCACAATACCCAGCAATATGTTTGGAGGAGAAAAGGTGAGGCCTTTCAAGGTCAAGGTTCAACTTTATTGTCCCCGCGGGGAAATTTGCCTTGGGCACAGTGCATCATTGCTTTCTTAACATACCCAAAACCAACAGAACAAAAACACAAGCACAGACACAACCACAACCATACAACTAACATTTAAACATCAGAACATGGAGCTTGATAGACATAGGTGGCACTTTGATGTAGGCATAAAATCTACAGTATGGAGATAAAGATAAAGTACCAATGTGCATTGCACTAGAGCTCATGGATAAAGTGCTGTGTGCTAAAGTGCTTAGTTCTAAAGTGCTATGTGCTAAAGTGCTATGTGCTAAAAAAGTGCTAACCTATGTATTAAAATTATATTGCACATTGTTGGTCAGCTTAATGGAGGCTGGGACAAATGATAATTTAAGGCGGTTAAATTTGCATAGTGGGACCTGGAGTCTTCTCCCTGATGGCAGGGTTCCATATTCAGGAAAGAGTGGGTGTTGTGAGTTGGAAATAATTTTCTTAGCTTTTTTCCTAACTGCCTGCTCATAGATGCTCTGTATAGGCTCATATTCTTTCCTCCCTACGATTTTCATTGCCGTTTTATGCATGCCGGTCAGTTTGCTTTTTAGCTTAACGGTTAGGTTGCCAAACCATGAGGTGATCCCGTATCTAATGATGCTCTCTACAACGGCACGGTAGAAAATCATCATGATGTGGCTGCTTACGCCGTACAATCTTAATCTTCGCAAAAAATATAGCCTCTATTGCAGTCTATTGCACAGTTTGTCAATATGTGTCTTCCAGCAGAGAAGATTATCAATATGAACCCCTAAATATTTATATGAGGATACCTGGGTGATTTCCTGATTTTGATGACCACTGGCTCATGGTCAGTCACTTTCCTCTGATCCAAAACCATTTCCTGTGTCTTGGTCACATTTAAAATAAGATGGTTGGTATCACACCACCTAATAAATAGGTCTATCTCGTCTTGGTACACAGAGGGGTCCGTATCCTTGTGTAGAAGGCTTAGGAGCACGGTATCGTCCGCAAATTTCACCATATAATTGTTAAGGTGCACGGTCCTACAATCATTGGTGTACCAATGATTAATCCCAGGATCACCATGCCTACCGTCAAGCATGGTGGTGGTAGTATAATGCTCTGGGCCTGTTTTGCTGCCAATGGAACTGCTGCTTTAAATGGGACAATGAAAAAGGAGGATTACTTCCAAATTGTTCAGGACAAGCTAAAATCATCAGCCCGGAGGTTGGGTCTTGGGCGCAGTTGGGTGTTCCGACAGGACAATGACCCCAAACACACCTCAAAAGTGGTAAAGGAATGGCTAAATCAGGCTAGAATGAAGGTTTTAGAATGGCCTTCCCAAAGTCCTGACGTGTGGACAATGCTGAAGAATCAAGTCCATGTTGGAAAACCAACAAATTTAGCTCAACTGCACCAATTTTGTGGTCAAAAATTCAAGCAGAAGCTTGTGGATGGCTACCAAAAGTGCCTTATTGCAGGTAAACTTGCCAAGGGACATGTAAGCAAATATTAACATTGCTGTATGTGTACTTTTGACCCTCACATTTTCAGTAGAGTCATAATAAATTCATAAAAGAAGCAAACTTCATGAATGTTTTTTGTGAGCAACAAGTATGTGCTCCAATCACTACATCACAAACAAATAAGAGATGATTGTAACGTCAAGACAGCCATGACATGATGTTCTTTACAAGTGTACGTACACTTTCGACCACTACTGTATATACACAAAGCTCAACATTTATAGACAAGCTCCATATATACAGAAGATGAAGAAATATTACCTTTTAATATAACAAAGGCATTCGAATCACACTAAGCTAGCAGCTAAAGCTAACATTGTAAGCTAACAGCTACACCATTATACTCTAAACACAAGCTAGACCTATTGTCCTCAATTTAGCAATCTTTACACGGGTATCACAAAATAAAGTCGGATATTACCTAAAGACACACAGCCTCCAAGGCCAAAAGGCATGAGACGGCATCCAGCAACAAATCTCTGCGCCGCTGACTTGTTTCCATTCAAGATGGTCCCCTGCTGCTCTCCCAGTAGACCGGACTTGTACATGAAGTCGGGACCCGGGGTGACCGCTCCTTTTGCATTAGTCGGTGACGTCTCTGCGCCCCGACTTGTCTACATGCAAGATGATCCCCTGCTGACCCCACTATGAACTGGACTTTCACATTATTAACTGTATCCACTCGGCATCCACCCAGGTGGGGGTCCCCACATCTGCGGTCCCTTCCAAGGTTTCTCGTCGTTCCCAGTTGGTTGAGTTTTTTTCTTGCCCTGATGTGGGATGTGAGCCCAGGATGTTGTTGTGGCCTGTGCAGCCCTTTAAGACACTTGTGATTGAGGGCTGTATAAGTCAAGTTTGATTGATTGATTGATTCAGTAAGTGAAACAAACAGCGTCATGAGCTCAACTTTAAGGAATGACTGTGACCACAGGACCAAATATCACTCCACCCAAACCAAGTCACCACAAAGTCTGCTTTTCTGTGATCATGGACCCTCCTGGGCAAAAGCTGACCAATCACAGCTCTGCAGTTTTTTTGGAAATTGTTGCGTTTTGGACCAGTTGTTCCTCCCAGGGAATTCAAGTCACAAGTCGCTCCCAAGCTCTTTACGACACTTAAAGCTGAGTTGAAAAACCACCAGAGACATAATAGGTATTTTGTAATATATTTTCAAAGCTTTGCAGATATACATTTGAGACCAGTCCAGCATAGAACATTCTATCGCCCCGCCAAGATGGTCTGTCTCCCCGACCCAAAACCCTCTCCCCTCTTAAGTCGCAGGCAGTCATCTCTCTCTAGCCAAAACAAATGCTTATTATCGCTCTCTCTAACATTCCTCACTTCAAGGTTAAGCACACAGTTTTGCAGACAGCCAAAAGACCACATTTGGAAGAAAAACACTAGCTGTTTTGTAATATGACAATGAAATCAAAAGAAGTAACATTTAAATTCGGACATATGTAAATATCTGCCTCCGACAAAGTGCACGTCAGGGTCTGTGGGAGTCCATATCATCGAAGTAAAGCGATATGAATTGTCCACAGAAACATTCTGCTGCTTCTTCTGTGGCATCCGTTATGAGTGGACTTCACATAAAAAGGCTCATCACTACCCTGTACAATTTGTTTATGACAAAGGGCAGACAGAAGTGCAAAGTTCTCAATGAGCAGGTATCGGACACCTCGGTCTCCTTAGACCAGTGGTTCTCAAACTTTTTTTGTCATCCCCCACTTTGGACAAGGGGGAGTTTTCAAGCCCCACCTGCCCCCATCACCCCAACAGAGCGCTAATGCCAAGCTTTAACATTTTCAAATTTATTGAACATCAAGTTGTATACATTCAAAGTCAATAACATAAAATAACATCAAGTTCAATAATAAATAAAATGACTGTGCAGTTGTGGTATAACTTGCATCAAGTTCAATAATAAATAAAATAACTTCCATCAAGTTCAATAATAAATAAAACAAAAGTGTTATAACTTGCATCAAGTTCAATAATAAATCAAAAAAAGTGTTATAACTTGCATCAAGTTCAATAATAAATCAAAAAAAGTGTTATAACTTGCATCAAGTTCAATAATAAATCAAAAAAAGTGTTATAACTTGCATCACGTTCAATAATAAATCAAAAAAAGTGTTATAACTTGCATCAAGTTCAATAATAAATCAAATAACTTGCGTCAAGTTCAATAATAAATCAAAAAAATGTTATAACTTGCATCAAGTTCAATAATAAATCAAACAAAAGTGTTATAACTTGCATCAAGTTCAATAATAAATCAAAAAAAGTGTTATAACTTGCATCAAGTTCAATAATAAATCAAATAACTTTCATCAAGTTCAATAATAAATAAAAAAAAGTGTTATAACTTGCATCAAGTTCAATAATAAATAAAACAAAAGTGTTATAACTTGCATCAAGTTCAATAATAAATAAAAAAAAGTGTTATAACTTGCATCAAGTTCAATAATAAATCAAATAACTTGCATCAAGTTCAATAATAAATAAAATAAAAGTGCCACTTTGCAATCTTTGCAAAAAAAAAAAGGAGGAGCTATGCATTTGGCAAGACAGGGCAAGTGACAGCACTTTTCCCCGTGAGAGCCACCTTGTTTCACTGTGAAACAGCACGGCTGTATGATCAGCTCCCATTTCCTCACACAGTGCAGAGAACAGTCGCGCTTTCAGTGGTCGTGTTTTTAATCAAATTTACCGCGCTCACAACATCTGTTAAAACCTCATTGAGTTCGGGGCTGAGCTGCCTTGACGCGAGTGCTTCCCGGTGAATGACACAGTGTGTGCCCGTCACATTTTTGTTTCTCTGCAGGCGCTGGCTCTGGCTCGACGACCTTTGAGGTGCGAGTCACAAATGTATATATTTGTGTAATTGTGGTCCACACATTAGCCTGCTACCAATCCTCGCGAAAGTTTGTTCCGCTTAGCCCCGCCCCCCTTAGTTACTGTTGCTATGTCTGTCAAACTTTCACTCCTACCGAGAAATTTAAAGCCTACAGTAAAAATAAGTACCGGTAATTTCCATTTATTTATATAGCGGATTTCACAGACAGAATCACAAAGTGATTTACAGTGTGTATAGAAAATGAAAGCATAGTAAAAAAAAATAATCTAAGAATATAATAATTAAAAAAATTTTTTAAAGTGAAATTTCCTCCCGTTCCTCGTGCCCCACCTGTCATGTCTCTATTCCCCACCAGTGGGGCGCGCCCCACACTTTGAGAAACGCTGCCTTAGACGCATCCTCGCTCATCCATGCGGACTGGACACTGGCCGAGACTTAGTGGGCGGCCGAGGGTGGAGTCAGCTCTCTTGGTTGCTTTGTTGGGTTTGCTCCTGTCTCTGGCCATGCTCCCAGCAGACGATGGCGTTGAACACCGCAGAGGCCACCACAGTGGATATGTTTTTTTTTTGTTTTTTTTTTACTTTTGTGGCTGTGTGTAGAAATGGCTGCTTGCATCAGGTCTGCCCTTTTAATGTCTTTAATGTCCTTTGTGTCATTCACACATTCTTATGTGTGCTATGGCTACAAGGTTTTTTTTCTTCCTTGGCCTCAGTCTGGACCCCCGCTCCAGGGGCCCAGGCTTAGACTGAATTTTTTTTTTCTCTCACCACCACCCCAGTGTTTACCTGTTTCTCACCTTTTTTGTAAAGGGAGCCGGAAGTTGGCAGACCCGTCAGCGATCCTGTTCTGTCTCCCTGTAATGTTTGATCCTGTTCTGTCTCCCTGTAATATTTGTCTGCTCTTGAATGGGATTGTGCTGAAAATCTTAATTTCCCCTCGGGGATTATTAAAGTATCTCTGATTCTGATTAAATTGAAGGCAGTTAATATACCATATGGAGCAGTGATCATAAGGAAATACAGTATGATGCATTATGTACACATTTCTATAAAAGATAGTATCGCTGTTGTTAATTGGGAAAACATTTTGTTTTTCCATTCAGGTTTTGGAGATAAATATTTTTTCCCTCACGCCCACACACTTTACTTTTTGGAAGACGAGGATGTTCGCTGTAAGCTTCGCCCTGAGCAGTTCAGAGCCAAGATGATCATGTTCCTGTTTGGATCTGCTCTGGCACGTGCACACAAACTGTTTGGGGTGAGTTATCGCTTCATATCTAGAAATAAATAATAGAGATGACGTGATAACACAGCATCGCGTGGACATCGGGGGCGGTACCTCTGGATTGGCAGACCGGGGTGGTGGTTCCTCTCTTTAAGAAGGGGAACCGGAGGGTGTGTTCTAACTATCGTGGGATCACACTCCTCAGCCTTCCCGGTAAGGTCTATTCAGGTGTACTGGAGAGGAGGCTACGCCGGATTGTCGAACCTCAGATTCAGGAGGAACAGTGTGGTTTTCGTCCTGGTCGTGGAACTGTGGACCAGCTCTATACTCTCGGCAGGGTCCTTGAGGGTGCATGGGAGTTTGCCCAACCAGTCTACATGTGTTTTGTGGACTTGGAGAAGGCATTGGACCGTGTCCCTCGGGAAGTCCTGTGGGGAGTGCTCAGAGAGTACGGGGTATCGGACTGTCTGATTGTGGCAGTCCGCTCCCTGTATGATCAGTGTCAGAGCTTGGTCCGCATTGCCGGCAGTAAGTCGGACACGTTTCCAGTGAGGGTTGGACTCCGCCAAGGCTGCCCTTTGTCACCGATTCTGTTCATAACTTTTATGGACAGAATTTCTAGGCGCAGTCAAGGCGTTGAGGGGATCTGGTTTGGTGGCTGCAGGATTAGGTCTCTGCTTTTTGCTGATGATGTGGTCCTGATGGCTTTATCTGGCCAGGATCTTCAGCTCTCACTGGATCGGTTCGCAGCTGAGTGTGAAGCGACTGGGATGAGAATCAGCACCTCCAAGTCCGAGTCCATGGTTCTCGCCCGGAAAAGGGTGGAGTGCCATCTCCGGGTTGGGGAGGAGATCTTGCCCCAAGTGGAGGAGTTCAAGTACCTCGGAGTCTTGTTCACGAGTGGGGGAAGAGTGGATCGTGAGATCGACAGGCGGATCGGTGCGGCGTCTTCAGTAATGCGGACGCTGTATCGATCCGTTGTGGTGAAGAAGGAGTTGAGCCGGAAGGCAAAGCTCTCAATTTACCGGTCGATCTACGTTCCCATCCTCACCTATGGTCATGAGCTTTGGGTTATGACCGAAAGGACAAGATCACGGGTACAAGCGGCCGAAATGAGTTTCCTCCGCCGGGTGGCGGGACTCTCCCTTAGAGATAGGGTGAGAAGCTCTGCCATCCGGGAGGAGCTCAAAGTAAAGCCGCTGCTCCTCCACATCGAGAGGAGCCAGATGAGGTGGTTCGGGCATCTGGTCAGGATGCCACCCGAACGCCTCCCTAGGGAGGTGTTTAGGGCACGTCCCACCGGTAGGAGGCCGCGGGGAAGACCCAGGACACGTTGGGAAGACTATGTCTCCCGGCTGGCCTGGGAACGCCTCGGGGTCCCACAGGAAGAGCTGGACGAAGTGGCTGGGGAGAGGGAAGTCTGGGCTTTCCTGCTTAAGCTGCTGCCCCCGCGACCCGACCTCGGATAAGCGGAAGAAGATGGATGGATGGATGGACGTGATAACACTTTTCCATGTCTGATAATCCAAACTGCACCATTACAGTTTATCGACCAAATCAATTCCCACCTTGTTTTCTCCTTCCTTGTAGCAATACAATCCTTCCTAAAGTAAACCTTGAGACAAAAAAAATGCAAATGTGCAACAAATATTCTGCAACGTGCAATTGGCTGGCGGCCTCTCAGCCCATGTCAGCTGGAATAAACGGACGTACAGTAGAGATGTGCGATTTGCGGGCACAACCGCGGAGTCCGCGGATTATGCGCGGATCGGGCGGATGAAATTTAAAAAAATTAGATTTTATCCGCGGGTCGGGTCGGGTCGGGCGGTTGAAATAAAAAAAAATTAGATTTGAAATACATTCAGGCGGGTGGCAGTTTAACCAATTGGTAAATATATATACATAGTTAAATGTTGTTACCCACATACGAAAAACGAGCAGGCACCTGCTGCATATGCCACAAAAGAAGAAAAAAAAAAAAGAGATGGACACTTTTACGGAGCGGAGAAGGCCCCCGACGCCTCGCCGGGGTCCGGGACCGAGGCCCCTTCCCCCGAGAGGGCCCCACCGGGAGCCGTAGCTGAGGCGATCCGCGAGAAGGGCCCGACGCACGTCCAGGGTCACCACCGCGCCCACCGCACCGACACCCCGCCGCGGCCGGCGTCACGCGCAGCAGGTAAGCAGCTTACCTGCCCGCCACCCCCGTGGCCGGGGGCTCGTAACAGGGGTCACTCCGCGCGCTCCGCCCGCGCAGCTTACCTGCCCGCCACCCCAGTTGCCGGGGGCGCGTAACAGGGGTCACTCCGCCCGCAGTGCGCTCACGAAAGGCGTGGGGCTCACCCTGGTTGATATAGACAGCAGCTAGGACGGTGGCCATGGAAGTTGGAACCCGCTAAGGAGTGTGTAACAACCCACCTGCCGAATCAACTAGCCCTGAAAATGGATGGCGCTGGAGCGTCGGGCCCATATACCCGGCCGTCGCCGGCAGCGAGACGCGCTTGGAGGTGCGCTCAGCGCGGCTCCCATATGATTGCGCACTGGTGTGCGTCTGGGCCGTGACAGCGTGGCACGCGAATGTCTGTGCTGCATTGGATCAGTCTCCTTTCTTTAACAGGCAAAAGCTTTATAACCTCACTAATGCCTTGCATCGTCTATATTAGATATATAACAACGGGCGGGTGCGGGCGGATGCGGTTCTGATTAAATGTTAGATCGGGTGGATGGCGGATGGTTGATGACTTTCTGATGCGGTTGCGGATGAAATAATTGCCTATCCGCGCATCTCTAGCAGGTATCTATTTAAGATTGTTTTAAAAAGGAATGAATCGATGTTATCAATACTAGAACAAAGAAAACGTTGGATTTAAGAACTGATTCATATATTGGGAAAACAAAACACATTCTGCTCACAGAAGGTGACCAGAATGCTTTTAAAATATACAGGATATTTCTGTGTAAATAACAAATTTCGCAACGTCTATATCTGCGGCTTATAGTCCGGTGCGGCTAATATATGGTAAAATATTTGTATTCCCTAAAATGATTGGCTGTGGCTCACATACTATAGTCCGGAAAATACAGCATCTTAAAAGGCAACTGCACTTTTTGGGGAATTTTGCCTATCGTTCACAATCATTATGAAAGACATGACGACAGATGGATGTTTTTAATGCATTGTAAATATAAAATAAACGTAAATAAAAGTCCGCTTACAACGGAGCCAATGGGACCTCCACTATCCCGCAAACGTGTTAGCATAGATAATAGCTAGATTACGTTAAGATAGCACGTATAAATATACACAAAACACTCCTACAGACATCACACATGGGACGGTTTAGTATGTATGAATTGTTTTAGTTATATTGTAAAACTGACACACGTTGTTTGGAGCAGACGAACCCATACGAGTAGAAACGCTATGGACGAATAGAAGACGGAACGGCACTTGTAATTCCGTTTGAAAGCACGAAGCACAGGGCACTACTGTAGATGTTCACCCCGTAATACCTGCAGTGAGCAAACACGTCCAAAAGAGCAACCCATAGCACAAACAATAACGTACCTGTCAGTGTCTTTGCTTGTGCCTCACAAATTAGCTGCACCGTTTTATAAGCCACAAGGTTCAAAGCACAGGAAAATAAATAGCGCCTTATAGTCCGGAATTTATGTTACGTTCTGAATCAATGGTTGCTTCTGCAATATGTTTGAGATTTGTGAATGTGAAAGTGGTCTAACTTACTTTTCTTCCCTCTGTCTCTATCCATTTCTCTCTCTTTTTTGTGTGGTCTACACTAAGGCCAAGACTATGTGTGTGTTAGACCATCCTATTACAGTACAGGCAGTGGGGACCAATGGCAGAATCTTCCAGTTCATGGTTTTCCAGCTCAACACTACAGATCTGAGACAAGACGACGGCATCAAGAACCAGGTTTTTACAAAAATAATGGTCTCAGTCTCTAATTGTAAAAATAAAAATGTGCAGTTACAATATCATCCCCATTTCTAAACTAGTCCCTTAAACTCAAACACTTGTTTGAGCAAAACAAAGTCAATGGTAGATGGAGGTTAAAACGAATCCCGTCACCTCAATTGTTAGCTGACTATTACCGTATTTTCCGCACTATTAGCCGCACCTAAAAACCACAAATTTACTCAAAAGCTGACAGTGCGGCTTATAACCCGGTGCGCTTTATATATGGATTAATATTAAGATTCATTTTCATAAAGTTTCGGTCTCGCAACTACGGTAAACAGCCGCCATCTTTTTTCCCCGTAGAAGAGGAAGTGCTTCTTCTTCTACGCAAGCAACCGCCAAGGTAAGCACCCGCCCCCATAGAAGAGGAAGCGCTTCTTCTTCTACTGTAAGCAACCACCCGCCCGCGTAGAAGAAGAAGAAGCGCGCGGATATTACGTTTCATTTCCTTTGTGTGTTTACATCTGTAAAGACCACAAAATGGCTCCTACTAAGCGACAGGTTTCCGGTTCATGAAAAGACGCAATCTCTCCATCCGCACACGGACTACTATTTCACAGCAACTGCCTAAAGACTTTCAAGAAAAGCTGGCTACTTTCCGTGCATATTGTAAAAACAAGATAGCTGAAAAAAAGATCCGGCCAGAGAACATTATCAACATGGACGAGGTTCCACTGACTTTTGATATTCCTGTGAACCGCACTGTGGATACAACGGGAGCACGTACGGTGAATATTCGCACCACAGGGAATGAGAAGTCATCCTTCACTGTGGTTCTAGCTTGCCATGCTAATGGCCAGAAACTTCCACCCATGGTGATATTCAAAAGGAAGACCTTGCCAAAAGAGACCTTTCCAGCCGGCGTCATCATAAAAGCTAACTCGAAGGGATGGATGGATGAAGAAAAGATGAGCGAGTGGTTAAGGTAAGTTTACGCGAAGAGGCCGGGTGGCTTTTTTCACGCAGCTCCGTCCATGTTGATATACGACTCCATGCGCGCCCACATCACGCTGGTTTTTAATATATTATTAAAGTTTGACTGACCTATCTGACTGTTTTTTTGACATTCCTTTAGCGCAGTTAGATGCGGCTTATAACACGGGGCGGCTTATAGGTGGACAAAGTTTTGAAATATGCCGTTCATTGAAGGCGCGGCTTATAACCCAGGGCGCCTTATGGTGCGGAAAATACGGTACTAGCATTTATTAACAAGTTGGAATGCATAAAAAAGCAAAACATGTGGATTGTGAATGATAGACCAAATTCCAAAGAAAAGTGCAATTCCCCTTGAAAATACAAAGAAATGTAGTTTATTTGCCGGGGATGGAGGTGATAAATATTAACATAGGGGAGCGGCTCCATACTGTGTATGCACATTAGGTGTCCCGATACCAATAATTTGGGACCGGTACCAAAATATATATTGATACTGTTCGATACTTTTCCAAACCTTTCAAAATAAAGGGAAGTACAAAAAATGTCAATGTTGGCTTTATTTTAACAGGAAATCTTACAATACAATAAACATATGTTTCCTATTGCACTCATAGAACAATTTAAGAAGGTTAAAATAGAAATTAAAAGGCATTAAACACATTGGGCTTTTCTTGTTGCACTCAAAGAACAATTTAAAATGTTCCATATCACATATAGTCTTCCATAATCAAGTATGAGGTTAGAATAGAATACAAGGCTTTAATGAAATGATATTAAATTATTCATGATTTATGGTTGCCACTCTGTGCTTTAAGAAAAATACAATTACGGTATTAGTAAATACAAAAAAAAGTGTCCCTGTTTAAAGCGTCACTTTTACCGTTCGCTTTGAAGCCCAAATACTTCCAAATTGTACTTCACCACCCTCTTTATTAACCAGTAGACTTGACCTTTTTTTTGCCATTTTTCCTCTCCACAATGTCACTTTGTGTATACGTTTTGACACACTCAACATCATGCGCCTCGGCTCTGTAGTCACCGCCGCACAGCAGCATAAACAGTATCGGTATTTTTCTATGGTAGTATAGTACTGTTTTCAATTGATTAGCACTGTGTGTGTGTGTGTGTGTGTGTGTGTGTGTGTGTGTGTGTGTGTGTGTGTGTGTGTGTGTGTGTGTGTGTGTGTGAAACATTTCAGGAGTGTGTATGAGAGTGTTTCAGTAGTATGTGAGTGTGTATGAGAGTGTTTCAGTAGTGTGTATGAGAGTGTTTCAGTAGTATGTGAGTGTGTGTGAGAGTGTTTCAGTAGTGTGCATGAGTGTTTCAGTAGTGTGTGTGAGAAAAACATTTCAGTAGTGTGTATGGGAGTGTTTCAATGGTGTGAATGAGTGTTTCAGTAGTGTGTGTGTGAGAAAAACATTTCAGTGTTGTGTTATGAGAGTGTTTCAATAGTGTGTATGAGAGTGTTTCAGTAGTATGTGAGCGTGTGTATGAGAGTGTTTCAGTAGTGTGTATGAGTGTTTCAGTAGTGTGTGAGAGAAAACATTTCAGTGGTGTGTATGAGAGTGTTTCAATAGTGTGTATGAGAGAAAATATTTCAGTGGTGTGTATGAAAGTGTTTCAGTAGTGTGTGAGAGAAAAACATTTCAGTTGTTATTTGAGACCACCTGCGATGAGGTGGCGACTTGTCCAGGGTGTACACTGCCTTCCGCCCGAATGCAGCTGAGATAGGCTCCAGCACCCCCCGTGACCCCAAAAGGGACAAGCGGTAGAAAATGGATGGATTTGAGACCACTTCAGTAGTGTGTATGAGAGTGTGTATGAGAGTGTTTCAGTAGTGTGTGTGAGAAAAACATTTCAGTAGTGTGTATGAGAGTGTTTCTTTAGTGTGTGTGAAAGAAAACATTTCAGTGGTTTGTATGAGTGTTTCAATAGTGTGTATGAGAGAAAAACATCTCAGTGGTGTATATGAGAGTGTTTCAGTAGTGTGTGAGAGAAAAACATTTCAGTTGTTATTTGAGACCACCTGCGATGAGGTGGCGACTTGTCCAGGGTGTACACTGCCTTCCGCTCGAATGCAGCTGAGATAGGCTCCAGCACCCCCCGCCACCCCAAAAGGGACAAGCGGTAGAAAATGGATGGATTTGAGACCACTTCAGTAGTGTATGAAAATGTTTCAGTAGTATGTGAGAGTGTGTATGAGAGTGTTTCAGTAGTGTGTATGAGTGTTTCAGTAGTGTGGGTGAGAAAAACATTTCAATAGTGTGTGTGTGTGTGTGTGTGTGTGTGTGTGTGTGTGTGTGTGTGTGTGTGTGTGTGTGTGTGTGTGTGTGTGTGTGTGTGTGTGTGAGAGAAAACATTTCAGTGGTTTGTATGAGTGTTTCAATAGTGTGTATGAGAGAAAAACATTTCAGTGGTGTATATGAGAGTGTTTCTTTAGTGTGTGTGAGAGAAAACATTTCAGTGGTTTGTATGAGTGTTTCAATAGTGTGTATGAGAGAAAAACATTTCAGTGGTGTGTTTAAGAGTGTTCCAGTAGTGTGTATGAGATTGTTACAGTAGTGTGCGAGAGAAAAACATTTCAGTAGTGTGTATGAGAGTGTTTAAATAGAGGTGAGAGAAAAACATTTCAGTAGTGTGTGGGAGTGTTTCAGTAGTGTGTGTGAGAGAAAAACATTTCACTTATTTGAGGGCATTTCAGTCATGTGTGTGTAAGAGGTAATTCTGAATAATGTCCCTAACGGCCCCTCATAATGTACTGTGTAAAATACATTGGAAAAAGTTGGCGCCCTCTAGGCATCTGTGTAAATGTTGCAAACAGTCCCTTTAACATGAGCCAAAAATGTTACAGTAAAAAATATTTGATTCCCTGTCACTATTTTAAGTTTAGCCCCTTAAAAATACATCAACTGCCCACAAGAGAAAGAGAAGTTTTGCAGAATAAAGTTTTAACTGAAATGTGATTGAGTGAAATACATCTTGGGTCACATAAGCACACACACACACACACACACACACACACACACACACACACACACACACACACACACACACACACACACACACACACACACACACACACACACACACACACACACACACACACACACACACATCAATGATGTCATTTTGGAAAGTAGTCTTAATTACAACTTGAAACCCATGACCGTGCATATGCAGCCCAAGTCATTATTGTTCTTATATGGCTATTTTGTAAACATATTGTTGTGTACTCAGCCTCAATATGTCTGATTTATAAACACATTTGCTCACATTTACTGCACATTTCTTTCTGGACGCCTGTAGCCTTTTCCATTTATGGAATGTGCCATTCAATAGTCACGGCATTATCTAATATATTTTAATAGTTGACGTAAGAACTGAATGTTTATCATTAATTATTTTGTTGTAGGTTTGGCTGGATGAAGATGTCGAGCTCTACGATTTTGCAAAAGTCCGACCACTCATCAAAAAGAAAGAAGTGAAGGTACAGTATCAGACTTGCAGATATTTACCAGGTACCTCGTGGGACTAAAATAGAGTTTTAGATTTAGTGGGTGAGGAATAGGCCAAGTTAGGTAGCTACTATTATCAAACCCAAAGAACTAAAAGGCCTATTTTATTTATTGTGTCTGGCTATTTATAGCAAATGTGTATACTATTTTATTCATATTTTGTAAAAATAAATACAAAATTACAATCTTCAAACGTTAAGTGCTTGTACTAATATATGAACATTTAAAAAAATGAAATACAGAACTAAAATATTGCAAAGTACAGAATGAGCAATAAAACACATGAAAAGTGCAAAATTGAGCAGGCAAACGATATTGATCTTAGCTTATAACAGCAAGAATTACACTTCTTTAAACTACTAGTGTCAGGTTCAAACACTGATGACATCTATTAAAACAGACAAGAAGCAAGGAATTAAACAGACAGAATTACATTTTGCTCAATTGAGGAGAAACGCGTAGACACTGTACAAGGTAGAGATGCGCGGTTTGCGGGCACAACCGCGGAGTCCGCGGATTATCCGCGGATCGGGCGGATGAAATAAAAAAAAAAAAGATTTTATCCGCGCGCGGGTCGGGTCGGGCGGATTAATTTGATTTTTTTTTTTTTTGCGGGTGGCAGTTTAACCAATTGGTAAATATATATACATAGTTAAATGTTGTTACCCACATACGAAAAACGAGCAGGCACCTGCAGCATATGCCACAACAGAAGAAAAAGAAAAGAAAAGAGATGGACACTTTTACGGAGCGAAGAAGGGACGCCTCGCCGGGGTCCGGGACCGAGGCCCCTTCCCCCGAGAGGGCCCCACCGGGAGCCGTAGCTGAGGCGATCCGCGAGAAGGGCCCGACGCACGTCCAGGGTCACCACCGCGCCCACCGCACCGACACCCCGCCTCGTCCGCCTTCGCCGCGGCCGGCGTCACGCGCAGCAGGTAAGCAGCTTACCTGCCCGCCACCCCCGTGGCCGGGGGCTCGTAACATGGGTCACTCCGCGCACTCCGCCCGCGCAGCTTACCTGCCCGCCACCCCTGTTGCCGGGGGCGCGTAACAGGGTCACTCCGCGCGCAGTGCGCTCACGAAAGGGGTGGGGCTCACCCTGGTTTATATAGAGAGCAGGACGGTGGCCATGGAAGTCGGAACCCACTAAGGAGTGTGTAACAACCCACCTGCCGAATCAACTAGCCCTGAAAATGGATGGCGCTGGAGCGTGGGCCCATACCTGGCCGTCGCCGGCAGCGAGACGCGCTTGGAGGTGCGCTCAGCGCGGCTCCCATATGATTGCGCACTGGTGTGCGTCTGGGTCGTGACAGCGTGGCACGCGAAAGTCTGTGCTGCATTGGATCAGTCTCCTTTCTTTAACAGGCAAAAGCTTTATAACCTCACCATACCTGCCAACTTTTGAAATCAGAAAAACCTAGTAGCCAGGGTCCAAGGGCCGCAGGCCCCGGTAGGTCCAGGACAAAGTCCTGGTGGAGGGTTCAGGGCTTCGCCCCCCGACGCAAAATGATTATTAGCATTCAGACAGGTTAAAATGTTGCTAAAACCATCACTTTTCTATCAGTCACAGTGACTTTTCAAAACAAAAATATTACAGCAAAAATCATATGGGTTGATTGGCATGTTTATTCTGTAAGCTAACTTCAATAGTTTGAAATTATTTTGACAGTTAATGCCAGTTATCCTGTCAACCTTTCACAAGACTTCAATTTGTTAATTGAAAGTATAAACAGTATCAACACTTTTTACAGTAAACAAATGGTAAAACAGTACTAAACAATTCCATTAAAAAGAAATTGGTGTCATTATTAACTTTCTGTCCAAGCTTGTATAATCTACTGCCTTGTTCAATTGTACAAAATATTCTGTGCCTAAAATTCACATTTCTATCACAATGATCATACTGTAAACATGGTAAGCTAACTTCATTAAAATTAATAGTCCTGTCAATAGCATGGAATTACAATTCAAATGTAGTTTTTTTGTAAGCCTTTCAAAAGAATTCAAAATATGAAAAATTCATGAAAATTAATTGAAGCCATCAGACACTTGAAAAGTGGCACATCACATCTCTAATGTAATCATTTGAACTTTTCAACAGAAATAGCACTGCAAAAATATTAAGGACATACTTCTGTATTTTGGTAGTTATGCTGTCAACATTTAACAAGATTTCTTCAACTTGGACTTGAAAGCATAAATAGTATAAACACTTTTAACAGTATGTCGTGCTGTGAAATACAGCTGACAGGATTGCGCACCAAACACGAAGCAAGGCCAAAGCGCACGCGCGCATGGTGCAGGAGAACAAAGGACTTCTTTCATTTAAGGTTTGTGATAAACCATCAAACGCATTCGTTAAAAGGACTCTATAGTAATATAAAGCGAATTTTTCTGGACATTATCATGCAAGAAAAGTTTATTTTTGGGACCGCGATCACCGCGTAATGATTTTTAAAGGTTGCATTACAAACATTTAACTGTCCCATGTGATCAGCCAGTGCGATTGGAAATCCATGCTCAATTATTGCCTCCGTAAATAAAACTTCGGGCGGGTGCGGGCGGATGGCGGGCGGGTGCAGTTCTGATCAAACGTTACATCGGGTGGATGGCGGATGGTTGACGACTTTCTGACGCGGTTGCGGATGAAATAAATTGCCTATCCGCGCATCTCTAGTACAAGGTGTCCCACCACGCTCTGACGAAAGATTGTACGCCTCCTCTTTTATTTGGACTTTCCCTGATTACATGGCAACAGCTGTTTCTAAGGGAAGGGGGTTGTAAACAGCCATCGCCTTTGGTTACAAAACATTTCAAAGAAAAAGTCGTAAAACATCTTCAATGTAGCGATATGTTGAAAGGCAATATTTATGGTGCCTTCCTTTTGTACTGGCAAGTCAGAATTTGTGAGTGGTTAGTCAGTTGTACTGTAACGTGTCCTAGTCTGACACCATCCCAGTGTTGGATGGCTGCACTCTATGTAAACCATTTCTTTCTTATTGTCACACTAAATCAGCCATATACAAAGTATTGTCTTATAAATGTTCATGTTACTGTTGTGTAAATTAAACCATTTTCATGAGGCGAGCACAATAACTTTCGTAGATTTGGCCATTTTGATTTCCGACCCCTTAACATTCGTAACTCAGCTGTGACGTCATTCTCCGGTCCGACTTCCAGCTTCTGAGGTTAACGGAAGCAGCAAATATTCTTGTGTGCTGGCTTGGTATGTGTGATCATACTTGTAGAGCCTTTTAACTCCTTTTTCCCACATTACATGACTTTCACCTGGTCCAGTTGCCCTTTTCCTTGTCTTTTTGACCTTTTTTGGTCACAAATTAAAGATTTAAAGTAGCAATGATAGTCACACACACACACACTAGGTGTGGCGAAATTATTCTCTGCATTTGACCCATCACCCTTGATCACCCCCTGGGATGTGAGGGGAGCAGTGAGCAGCAGCGGTGGCCACGCCCGGTAATCATTTTTGGTGATTTAACCCCCAATTCCAAGCCTTGATGCTGAGTGCCAAGCAGGGAGGTAATGGCTCCCATTTTTATAGTCTTTGGTATGAGGCCGGGGTTTGAACTCACGACCTACCAAACTCAGGGCGGACACTCTAACCACTAGGCCACTAAGTAGGTATGGTCACTACCATATTTTCCGGACTATACGGCGCACTCAAAATACTTTCATTTTCCCAAAAGTCGACCGTGCGCCTTATAACCCGGTGCGCCTAATGTAAGGAATCATTTTGGTTGTGCTTACCGACCTCTAAGCTATTTTATTTGGTACATGGTGTAGTGATAAATGTGACCAGTAGATGGCAGTCACACATAAGAGATATGTGTGGACTGCAATATGACTCAAGTAAACACTAACATTTTATATGTTCCATTGAAAATATAGAACATTACACACGGTGCTCAAAAATCTGTCAAAATGTTTTAGTAGGACTTTGGTAAGCTATGAAGCCACACCACTTGATGGATTGTACTGTGCTTCAACATAGGAGTATTATTATGCTGTGTGTATAAGGTAAGACATATTATCTGCTGTTTTGTTTCGCAATATTACGCAAAAGCAACTTTTCTTACCTTCTGGAACCTGTATTTGGGATCTGCATAAGTCCTGAAAATGTGTGCGCGTCTGCCTTTGTTGTCGATAAGCTTCTTCTTTTTCTCTATCTTCTTGTTATGTGACATTCATCCTCCACTGTTGCCATTTCTAATATAAAGTAGTGTAAAGTTCTTACTTATATCTGTCAGTAAACTCGCCATGAAAGCACTAAAACATACCGGTGTAGTGACTTTACATTATTCACCCAAGGAACTTTAGTTATTAGAGAGTTCCGGTGGGAGAGTTTTTCACGGGACACATTTCGGGTGTTGTTGATGCACTAGTGAGCCACGGATGAGGAGATGCTGCTCCGTTATTGATTGAAGTCAAGTCTGAATGTCATTAAAACAGTTAGCGCCATCTTTTGACACTTCTTCCACTCCCGTCCTTGCACGCTACACCGCTACAACAAAGATGACGGGGAGAAGATGCTGTCCAAGTGGAGGCATGTAAATAAGAGCGCCCACAAAACGGTGCATCCTGAAGAGACTGTCAGAAAGTGAGTTGAAGATGTGTAAAACATCATCTATGCAACATTTTGAGCAAAGAACCAGCATTACATGTTATGTGGACCACAAGGAAGTCTTTTACATTGATAAAATAATCATAATATGACTCCTTTAATGCGCCTTTTGTATGAAAATAGATCTGACTAGACCCGCTCATCGGCAGTGCGCCTTATAATGCCCTATGGTCCGGAAAATACGGTATATTGAACTTTTTCCCCACGTTTAGATTTGGTGGATAGGTGCCATGACATTTGCATCTAAATAAAAGCGAGTACAAGGATTTTAAGCTGCATTCTCTTTTGAACAAACTGTGACTGAAATGTAAGAAGATCTGAATTGCTTGTTTTCTTTCCACTGTAGGTTCCAGCCGGTCTAGCAGGATATAAGGCAGAGACCTTCTCCAAGTTCCTTGCCCTGTACCTTCACGGCACGGTGTAGCCCTAAGACCCCAGGTACTAAGTGTAAGTCAGTGTTTGCAATGACAACAATGTCACGTGTGAAGACTGCCATACCATTGAGTCATCACAAATACACTCTTGGCCAAAAGTATATGCATTTGTGTCAGATAACGCAGCACTTAATGCTTTGGTATTGACATGTTTATTTCTTTTGTTTGCATTGGAACAACACGAAAAAAGAACACAAAAAAAAGCCAAATGTGATATTATTTGACTCAGAACTCCAAAAATGGACTGGACAAGATTATTGGCGCCCTCAACTAAATATTTGGTAGCACACCTTTGGAAATAAAAATCAATGTAAGCATCAATAAGTCTCACACTTGCTACTGGAGCATACTTGCCAACCTTGAGACCTCCGATTTCGGGGGGTGGGGGGTGGGGGGCGTGGTTGGGGGTGGGGCGGGGGCGTATTTAAGATATATATATATATATATACCGTATTTTCCGCACCATAAGGCGCCCTGGGTTATAAGCCGCGCCTTCAATGAACGGCATATTTCAAAACTTTTGTCCACCTATAAGCCGCCCCGTGTTGTAAGCCGCATCTAACTGCGCTAAAGGAATGTCAAAAAAACAGTCAAATAGGTCAGTCAAACTTTAATAATATATTAAAAACCAGCGTGATGTGGGCGCGCATGGAGTCGTATATCAACATGGACGGAGCTGCGTGAAAAAAGCCACCCGGCCTCTTCGCGTAAACTTAAACTTACCTTAACCACTCGCTCATCTTTTCTTCATCCATCCCTTCGAGTTAGCTTTTATGATGACGCCGGCTGGAAAGGTCTCTTTTGGCAAGGTCTTCCTTTTGAATATCACCATGGGTGGAAGTTTCTGGCCATTAGCATGGCAAGCTAGAACCACAGTGAAGGATGACTTCTCATTCCCTGTGGTGCGAATATTCACCGTACGTGCTCCCGTTGTATCCACAGTGCGGTTCACAGGAATATCAGTTGCTGTGAAATAGTAATCCGTATGCGGATGGAGAGATTGCGTCTTTTCATGAACCGGATCCCTGTCGCTTTGTAGGAGCCATTTTGTGGTCTTTACAGATGTAAACACACAAAGGAAATGATAATATCCGCGCGCTTTTTCTTCTTCTACGCGGGCGGGTGGTTGCTTACAGTAGAAGAAGAAGCGCTTCCTGTTCTATGGGGGCGGGTGCTTACCTTGGCGGTTGCTTGCGTAGAAGAAGAAGCGCTTCCTGTTCTACCGGGAAAAAAGATGGCGGCTGTTTACCGAAGTTGCGAGACCGAAACTTTATGAAAATGAATCTTAATATTTATCCATATATAAAGCGCACCGGGTTATAAGGCGCACTGTCAGCTTTTGAGAAAATGTGTGGTTTTTAGGTGCGCCTTATAGTGCGGAAAATACGGTATAAGAAATACTTGACTTTCAGTGAATTCTAGCTATATATATATTTTTAATTACATATATATATGTATATATATATATATATATATATATATATATATATATATATATATATATAAATAAATAAATAGAAGTAATACTTGAATTTCAGTGTTCATTTATTTACACATACACACACATAACACTCATCTACTCATTGTTGAGTTAAGGGTTGAATTGTCCATCCTTGTTCTATTCTCTGTCACTATTTCAGAACACACACATTATACAAATATACATTATAAAATCAATAAGAAAACGGGAGCTCTAATTTGGGAGTCTGAATTAGGATCAGAAGTTCCTATATAAACATTGCGCACTCACGTCGCCTTTTTGTATCGATTACTGCAGCTGTGCACTGGATTCATTCACAAATACAAACTACAACTCACAAACACTTTAGAGTTAGGCTCCACCATCAGAATGTGTACTTAAACTTATAAAGATCACATGGATATTATTCAGTGAGTTGATTCACCAAAACTAACCTGTTATACAGGAGGAAAAAGCACACAGAACGTTTCAATTGTTCACAGACTGGTCGCGCTCATCAGAATGACAAGACACTTCTGGTCTGCGGGTGATAGCATTCAATTGGGAAGAAACGCCCTACTGCCCCCTACTGACTAATGTGAATACTGATAAATGTGGAATGACAGCTCCAAAAACGAATTCAAACCACAAAATAAAATAAATAAATCAACACAAAAATGTGACACATTATGGGTGGGTCACATATGCATGTACAGTAGATGGCAGTATTGTCCTGTTTAAAAGTGTCACAACATTGCTGTTTACGGCAGACGAACTGCTTTAGGGGGGACGAAAACTTGACTGCTGTTGTTGTGTGTTGTTACCGCGCTGGGAGGACGTTAATGAAACTGCCTAACAATAAACACACATAAGAAACCAAGAACTCGCCCTCGGTCATTAGCTGTTTATATGGTGGGAAAGCGGACGTGAGAACAGGCTGTCAACACGTCACTCAGGTCCGCATGGAGCTGGAGGGGGCGTGGCCTCCAGCTCCGCCTGAATTTCGGGAGAAAATTTGTCCCGGGAGGTTTTCGGGAGAGGCGCTGAATTTCGGGAGTCTCCCGGAAAATCCGGGAGGGTTGGCAAGTATGAACTTAGGTGTGTTTGAATGTATTTCTGAGCTATAAAATTGTTCATAACGTTTACTAAATGCTTCATTTATTTCAGTTGGATCCACAATATTTGTATCATTTTTTAAAGTAAGGTAGTTGTTTGATTTGACATTCCAGTACTTTACCAAGTTTTTCATATTGGTCATTGAATGTCTGTTTAAGTCCTTTATGGTCAGGGTGTGCTGTCCTGACTTAGCACACACACACACAGACAGGAACTGATGATTTGGCTTCTCCAATTTAGGAGTGCCTCATTTTTTTTAACTTGACCTCCTCCAGGAACTGCAGTCCTGTATAAGGAGGCTCGCTTGTAATAAAGCAACTTTTAGTTGAGTAAAGCGTCTCCGACGTCTGCTTTGATCCAGCCGCACTGTCGTGTCGCCCTTCTGTCCGGACCAGCAAGACAAGACCAAAAATACACATCAATTTCAAAATGAAACTGTTTTTATACTGCCAAACTTGTTTATATGTGAAGAATTGTATATATTCTTGATTTCCTAGTTTTTCTCAAAGCCAGAAAGTAGTTTAAAGTAGTGCTCTGAACTCAAAACACAAATTGTTCACTAGAATGAAGGGTGAATGCATTGAGTGAGCCACACCACAACATTACTGTGCTCTCTGCTGTGAAACGTAGCGTTAATTCAGTGGTACTGGCAAGCAGAGCCGGCCCAAGGCATAAGCGTACTAAGCGCTTGCTTAGGGCCCTGCGGCCACCAGGGGGCCCCCAAAAGCAATTAACAAAAAAATCTTATTTTTAATTTTTTGCATGTACGAGTCTGACTGATGATTTCTAAATGATCAAAGATATATTATTGTACAAAAACACAATTTTAGGTCAACAGAGTGCTGCTGCTGATCTAGGCTTAGTGATTCTTCCTGCCTCTCTTTAAATGTAAAGCTGCCTCTGCTGCACCTGTGACGTTTGCCGCCTGCTATGGCGTCACATTAGTGCCAAAAATCCGAGCGCATAAAAACTGTTATCGCGCGCTGATTCTCCACTTCGTGCGCGCGCGCGACACCCTTTTGCGCGCGTGTGGTGCCTTTTTGCGCGCGCGCCGTCTCGGTCTGTGCGCTGGCATGTTTCGTTTTGGCACTTTGGGGGCGGGTATGCTTAGACGGCCCCTTCTTTCTGATTGGTCAGGCAAAATGCTCAGAGCCAATCAGAAGTATAGCAGGGCGGGTCATCGTCAATATGTATCAAGATTGTTATAGACGCAACGTTTTCACTTCTTCTTGAACATTTGTTTTCTAATTTATGGAATTTCTTTTGATTCAGCCATAAAATTAATGAAATAATCTTTGAATTTTGTTTTTAAAATGTTAAAAATAGCCTTTTAATAATGTATTCTGAAACAGTTTAAAATAATCAGAGAACTGACTATCACTGACCCTACACAACTATGTTGCACAATTAAGTCATTTTTTTTTTATAGCGAAAGAGGTAATTTCAACAGGTGCAGCATCCTATGTCATATCTACATGTAATAAGATTTGTGACAAGGCAAACCGTTTGTAAATTGGTCGAAAATCGAGCAAGTTATGGTAATTTAATTGGTACATGTACTAATTAAATTACCATAACTTGCTTTGACATCAATGTAATGATTGAGGCTAGCTGTCCGAGGTAAGATGGCTACAACGTTGCTACGCTGGAGAATGATTGGTCATATGAAAAATGCTCAGAGCCAATCAGAAAGGAGGGGCCGTCTAAGCATACCCGCCCCCAAAGTGCCAAAAAAAAAATGACAGCGCGAGGAGAGATGCCAGGAGTACACAGAGAGCGCACAGACCGAGACGGCGCGCGCGCGCAAAAAGACACCACGCGCGTGCAAAAGGGTGTCGCGCGCGCACAAAGTGGAGAATCAGCGCGCGATAACAGTTTTTATGCGCTTGGATTATTGGCACTAATGTGACGCCATATCTTTCCTCTCAGATTCAGACAGGACTGAGCAGGTGATCAGAGGACCACTGTCTATTAAGGAGAACTTTTCATTCCCCAAACGGCATGATGGCCCAAGTTTTCATTATCATTATACCTACAGACAGCTAGTCAATGGAGAAAAAGTCAAGCGTAGCTGGCTGACTTATTCAAGAAGTAAAGATGCAGTCTATTGCTTTTGCTGCAAATTATTTTCCAAAAAGTCCTTGAAAGTGTCAGCCGAGGGACAGCGGGATTGGGTCAACATAGGTGCACTGCTGAAACAGCATGAAAACAGTGAAGATCATTGTCGCAACATGGTGAAATGGAAGGATTTTGCCTTGCGTCTTTCAAAGGGGAAAACTATTGATGAATTTTAACTTCAGTAGACTCCGCTCTCTTTGTACAAAGTAAACATTAAATATGAACAATTAACTAAAAATGTAAACTAGTAATTAAAGACTAATATGTACAAGACTGATGAGACAAGATGACACTTTTACTGTAAATACAAAGCTTTATCACTTGGACTGTTCAACCCCAGGCCACTCTTGTAGCTGAATGTTTTCTACATTTTAAGATTAGGAACCATATGTGGCACTCTGGACATCATTCGTTCATTCATTGGTATTATTTATGTTCTTAACTGGGCCACCCCCATATCTTTATAAATGACATGTCATTTGTAAAGACATGCCAGGCTGACAATAGGATCATGTAAACAACACTGCCAGAGCCGCAATGAGTTTATAGTAGGTGTGTGAATGATCAACAATCAATATTATTGGCAGAAATAGAGGGCCCCAAAATCAAATTTTGCTTAGGGCCCCATGGAGGCTTGGGCCGGCACTGCTGGCAAGTAAAAACACCACAAGACCAGAAGGTTTAAGAATGGTTTATTTGGTGGTCACCATCAGAACATACAATTTCAAATGCTACCATTCACCAAAAGAAAATCAAAAGGCCAAGGTTGTGGTGTACTGCATGGGGAAAAAAAAGAACAATATTCAAAATAAGCATGTTCAAAGATCATGTACCTCTCCCACTATGGTAAAAAACATTTCCCCACCCAGGTGCAGCAGATTGTGTATAACTTGCATTTTCCTTTTTGTTTCTGCTTTACTGGATTCTGCCTTGGATTTTATAGCCAATTTCTGTCTCTTCGACTCCCTCTCCACTTCTAACTGATCCAAGTGCAGAAATCATAAAGAGTACAATCATTATTATTATCTAACTTAATTTATCTGAATAGCGATTCGTAATGCCATCCATCCATCCATCCATCTTCTTCCGCTTATCCGAGGTCGGGTCGCGGGGGCAGCAGCCTAAGCAGGGAAGCCCAGACTTCCCTCTCCCCAGCCACTTCGTCCAGCTCCTCCCGGGGGATCCCGAGGCGTTCCCAGGCCAGCCGGGAGAGATAGTCTTCCCAGCGTGTCCTGGGTCTTCCCCGTGGCCTCCTACCGGTCGGACGTGCCCGAAACACCTTCCTAGGGAGGCGTTCGGGTGGCATCCTGACCAGATGCCCGAACCACCTCATCTGGCTCCTCTCGATGTGGAGGAGCAGCGGCTTTACTTTGAGCTCCCCCCGAATGACGGAGCTTCTCACCCTATCTCTAAGGGAGAGCCCCGCCACTCGGCGGAGGAAACTAATTTCGGCCGCTTGTACCCGTGATCTTGTCCTTTCGGTCATGACCCAAAGCTCATGACCATAGGTGAGGATAAGAACGTAGATCGACCGGTAAATTGAGAGCTTTGCCTTCCGGCTCAGCTCCTTCTTCACCACAACGGATCGATACAGCGTCCGCATTACTGAAGACGCCGCACCGATCCGCCTGTCGATCTCACGATCCACTCTTCCTTCACTCGTGAACAAGACTCCGAGGTACTTGAACTCCTCCACTTGGGGCAAGATCTCCTCCCTTGGCACTCCAACCTTTTCCGGGAGAGAACCATAGACTCGGACTTGGAGGTGCTGATTCTCATCCCAGTCGCTTCACACTCGGCTGCGAACCGATCCAGTGAGAGCTGAAGATCTTGGCCGGAGGAAGCCATCAGGACCACATCATCTGCAAATAGCAGTGACCTAATCCTGCAGCCACCAAACCAGATCCCCTCAACGCCCTGACTGCGCCTAGAAATTCTGTCCATAAAGGTTATGAACAGAATGGGTGACAAAGGGCAGCCTTGGCGGAGTCCAACCCTCACTGGAAACGTGTCCGACTTACTGCCGGCAATGCGGACCAAACTCTGACACTGATCATACAGGGAGCGAACTGCCACAATAAGACAGTCTGTTACCTCATACTCTCTGAGCACTCCCCACAGGACTTCCCGGGGTACACGGTCGAATGACTTCTCCAAGTCCACAAAGCACATGTAGACTGGTTGGGCAAACTCCCATGCACCCTCAAGGACCCTGCCGAGAGTATAGAGCTGGTCCACAGTTCCACGACCAGGACGAAAACCACAACCACACCGATTCGTAATGTATAGCATGAAATAACAAATATCTTGCTGTCATGTTGTTTGTTTCAAAATGATTGTAGGTCGGAAAAAAATAAGAAAAACGGAACATATTTTTAAAATATTTTTACAGAGATAAAAAAAGACGTATTCGCGACTATGGACGGACAAATGACCTGCCTGCTAAAGGTGCAAATCAATAGAAGCAAGATGAAAGGCAATATTGGCTTGATAATGTATGAACTCCCTCCAATGGTTGCCATTAAAATTGTGGTCAACTATCCAACCATTGGAGGTGAATTTGAGACGTTTCAATGGTTCTTTTTATTAAAATCCACCTCCACGTACAATTCTTTCGAGTTGGCAGTTTTTCTTTTACCAATTTTCATTGTAAAAGATACTGTTACCCCTGTTGCTGCCCCTGCTGCTGCCCCCCCTGCTGCTGCCCCCCCTGCTGCTGCCCCTGCTGCTGCCCCTGCTGCTGCCCCTGCTGCTGCTGCCCCTGTTGCTGCTGCCCCTTTTGCTGCTGCCCCTGTTGCTGCTTCCCCTGTTGCTGCTGCGTCGGATGCAGACCCTACAAGACATGCCATGCCTGCAGCTGCTAAGTTGGCCCCCAAAACCAAGCCTATAGCGGCAGAAACCACTGCCCTCTTCAGCTTCTCCCAGAATGTAGTTGGGGAAGACGGGAGAGGGTTTCTCCCAGATGCGGATGGAGACAGACTTTTGAAACTGACCATGCTGCTCTTCCTCTCCTCCTCCCGAAGGATGGCCTCTGCCTCTTTGAACATATCATTGGTATAAAACCCAGTTTCAGTCTTCTCCACCATCCTCTTCACTTTCATCAAGAGTTGTCCAACCTGTGCCACATTACCAGGGTCTTTATTGTTGAACAAGTGGTACCGGCCGCCACATTTTTTGATCAGACCTTTAAGGTCAGCCGCAGCATCTCTCAGGTATTCTTCAATGCTCGTCCCCTTAAGTTCATCCCCTCTGGTAAAAAGAATCACAGTGTGAGATTTGAGGGCTTCCTCCCCAAATAGCTTGGCTACATTTAGCGCAGCTTTGTTCACATCATCTGTATAACGGCCTATCGGCACCACCAAGAGAAAAGCATGTGGTCCTGGAGCACAGAAAGCCAAACATTTAGCTATCATAGTATTTATCTCATCCTCACTCATGTGAGTGTCCCCGAAGCCTGGTAGGTCAACCACCTCCACCTTCACTCTTGTTGGTCTTTTCTGGTCAGTGTCCAGTAGCCGCTCAGTGCTTCTCTGCTCACATGTACGGGTCACCGAGGAGAAGCTGACCTCTGACCGGAAGTGCTCGCGGCCCAAGATGGTGTTGCCAGACGCACTCTTGCCAACTCCTGTATTTCCCACCAGAACCAGCCTGAGTTCTTCAGACGTGGCCTTTATCTGTTGTTGTCCCATTTGTCCTTTAGTGGCGGCAAGACTGCAAAACAGAATTAAAAACTGATTTAAATGATTCATGTAACCCTCAAAAGTATATTGAGGACTTTGTTGTCCTTTGGAGGTAAATGTTTGTGCATAATCTGCCATATTTAATTGAAAACATTTAGTTTCAAAAACATTGATATATCAATGATACACAGAAAACTATTTTAGCTCAAAAGAGTAGATAGGATGAAAATGTCTTCAGGGGAGTTGAAAGTGGGTGAAAACATTTTGGATTCAAATGTTTTCTACTCTTAAACTTCACTCCAGTATAAAAAAGAAAACATGTCTATCCATTTTCTACCACCTGGGGGGGTTGGAGCCTATCGGCACAGCCCCAAGAGGCAAAATGGGCTAAAACCTCCAATGGGCTCACCACTTATGGGAGGGGCCATAAGGGCCGGGTGAAACGTGGCAGTCTGGTTCTCGGCTAAAGAAGCTAGCTCGAGGGATGTAGAACGTCACTTCTCTGCGTGGGAGGTGGAGAAGTTCCAACTGGATGTTGTCGGTCTCACCTTCACGAATGGCAAGGGTTCTGGAACCAGACTTCACGACAGGAGCAGGACCCTCTTCGACTCTGGAGTTTCAACCAGTGAGAGGGGACGGGCAGGAATGAAAATACTTGCTAATTTCCTTAAGGCTCTGGATGCTGTGAGGCTGTCTTGCCTGCCAATACTCTGCATAATTTCAAGGACATAAGGCCAGGGCCTCTGGATTGGCAGACTGGGGTGGTGGTTCCTCTCTTTAAAAAAGGAGGACCAGAGGGTGTGTTCTAACTATTGTGGGCTCACACTCCTAAGCCTTCCCGGTAATGTCTATTCAGGTATATTTAGGATGAGGCTACACAAGATAGTCACACCTTGGATTCAAGAGGAGCAGTGTGGTTTTTGTCCTAGTCGTGGAACTGTGGACCAGCTTTATACTCCAGCAGGGTCCTTGAGGGTGCATGGGAATTTGCCCAACCAGTCTACATGTGTTTTGTGGACTTGGAAAAGGCTTTTGACTGTATCCCTCCGTAAATCCTGTGAAGAGTGCTCAGAGAGTATGGGGCATTGGACCGCTTAATAGTAGCATTCGGCTCTCTGTATGGTCTGTGTCAGAGCTTGGTTCGCATTGCTGGCAATAAGTTGGACCCGTTTCCAGTGAGGGATGGAATCCACCAGGGCTGCCCTTTGTCACCAATTCTGTTCATAACTTTTATGGACAGAATTTCTAGGCACAGCAAGGGATCTGCTTTGGTGGCTGCAGGAGTAGTTCTTGGCTTTTTGCAGATGATGTGGTCCTGCTGGCTTCATCCGGGTGTGATCTTCAACTCTCATTGGATCGGTTCGCAGCTTAGTGTGAAGCGACTACGATGAGAATCAGCACCTCTCCTCTAAGTCTGAGACAATGCTTTTAACCCGGAAAAGGGTGGAGTGTCATCGCCTGCTTGCAGATGAGATGCTGCCCCAAGCGGAGGAGTTCAAGTACCTTGGGGTCTTGTTTAAATGTGAGTGTAGAGTGGATTGTGAGATCGACAGGTGGATCGGTCTGCAGTGATACGGACTCTGCACCGGTCTTGTGTGGTGAAGAGGGAGCTTATCCCGACAGTTAAGCTCTCACTTTACCACTCAATCTACATTCCTATCCTCACCTATGGTCACTAGCTTTGGGTTGTCGAAATAAGCTTCTACCGTAGGGTGGCCAGGTTCTCCCTTAGAGATAGGGTGAGACGCTCTGTCATTTGGGAGGAGCTTAGAGAAAAGCCGGTGCTCCTCCACATGGAGAGGAGCCAGATGAGGTGGTTCGGACATTTGGTCAGGATGCCCCCGTAGGACACCTCCGTGGAAAGTTGTTCAAGGCACATCCGACCAGTAGGAGGCCACCGGAAAGACCCAGGACACTTTGGAGAGACTATGTCTCCCAGCGGGCCTGGGAACGCCTTGGGAGGAGATAGCTGGGGAGAGGGAAGTCAGGGCTTCTATGTAATAAAGTTCTGATACATTTATGAAGTAAATTCCAATTATATATACATCAATAATGACACATTTATGTAATATGTGAAGATTTTTGTGTTTTTGTCCCATTTGTCCCTTATATACTTGTGACTCACACATTATCCTTGCTTGCCGTGGTATGTGATTTTTGTTCCTGCTTTTGCTGCTACTGCAATACCTTCCTATGAAGCCACAACACTAAGTTTTGGTATTGAAAATGTAAAACAACTTGATATTGTAGAAAAGGTTGCATGGACACTAAAGCAAGTATTGGTTGTTGAACTAAAAAATAAAGCACATTAAAAAAAAATAAAAAAATTGTTGATGTATTTTGTGTCATTTGTTTTATTCAAGTCTTACAGGTTTTTATTTTCAACTTGCAGATTTTCAGATTCAGTTCTATTCCCCCCCCCCACTTCCATCCTACTGTAGTCTGGTCTCATGCCCTCTGGTCTCATGCCAAGATTTCTGGTCTCATGCCCTCTGGTCTCATGCCAAGATTTTCAGATTCAGTTCTATTCCCCCCCCCCCCCCCCCCCACACTTCCATCCTACTGTAGTCTGGTCTCATGCCCTCTGGTCTCATGCCAAGATGTGTCCAACGATAAGCTCAGAGGGTCAAAATATACAAATTGCATATTGTTTTTAAGATGGCGTCGTATTTAAGTGCAGCGTGTTTCTTGAAATCAATTGAGACACATTTTAAAAGTCAAAAGTATTATTTTAGCCTCCACATGTAAGTTGGTAGAATGTAGCTCGAGTGTTAGATTATTGTGGTTAAACAGCGCCTGTTGCTGGCGGTAGGTGGTAATGCAGGTTGCTGTAAGTGTGCCACGTCATTTTAATTGATCATCAAATGTTCACAGTCTGTTTATAGATTATATGTTGTAATTTATACATAACGATTGTTATTTGTTGTCAGCCCAAACTATACTTAAAGCGACAGTTTATAGCCAGAATTGCACTTTCAGTGTATTAATTGTATTTGAATGAGATGAGGTCCAGCTCATTGAACACACGTGGTGGTCAAGCAGCGTCTGTTCTCAATGGCTACTCGGCACCAATGCCTGCGTTGTATTCTGCTGTAGCAAACATTCACATCGCCAAAACGATACAAGTGTCTTCAAGAAGGGTGTAAAAGTGCGACAATTTAGGAAACCACGACGACAAAGTGTCAAGGGAGCAGAGTTGAAGAAGGCGCAAGTTTACCGCATCGTTAAAAGTTTGATCCACTTTAATATACTTTACTCGTTTAGTATTTACCATGAAAGTATTATCTTGATATTATTTGTTTTTTCAACAAATAGAAACCAGAAGGTCAGAGTGAATGATACTTTGTCAGATAAAATACTTCTACGTCTCCCCTCTTGATTATTTTGTAGACAAACGTGTCAGAAAATAAAATACTGTTCATAACTTTTATGGACAGAATTTCTAGGCGCAGTCAAGGCGTTGAGGGGATCCGGTTTGGTGGCTGCAGGATTAGGTCTCTGCTTTTTAAACATGATGTGGTCCTGATGGCTTCATCTGGCCAGGATCTTCAGCTCTCACTGGATCGGTTCGCAGCCGAGTGTGAAGCGACTGGGATGGGAATCAGCACGTCCGAGTCCGAGTCCATGGTTCTCGCCCGGAAAAGGGTGGAGTGCCATCTCCGGGTTGCGGAGGAGACCCTGCCCCAAGTGGAGGAGTTCAAGTACCTCAGAGTCTTGTTCACGAGTGAGGGAAGAGTGGATGGTGAGATCGACAGGCGGATCGGTGCGGCGTCTTCAGTAATGCGGACGTTGTATCGATCCGTTGTGGTGAAGAAGGAGCTGAGCCGGAAGGCAAAGCTCTCAATTTACCTGTCGATCTACGTTCCCATCCTCACCTATGGTCATGAGCTTTGGGTTATGACCGAAAGGACAAGATCACGGGTACAAGCGGCCCAAATGAGTTTCCTCCGCCGGGTGGCGGGTCTCTCCCTTAGAGATAGGGTGAGAAGCTCTGTCATCCGGGAGGAGCTCAAAGTAAAGCCGCTGCTCCTCCACATGGAGAGGAGCCAGATGAGGTGGTTCGGGCATCTGGTCAAGATGCCACCCGATCGCCTCCCTAGGGAGGTGTTTAGGGCACGTCCGACCGGTAGGAGGCCACGGGGAAGACCAAGGACACGTTGGGAAGACTATAATAACTGGGATTTATATAGCGCTTTTCTAAGTACCCAAAGTCGCTTTACATGTAGAACCCATCAATCATTCACACCTGGTGGTGGTAAGCTACTTTCATAGCCACAGCTGCGCTGGGGTAGACTGACGGAAGCGTGGCTGCAATTTGCGCCAACGGCCCCTCCGACCACCACCTATCATTCATCATTCAATTCACCGGTGTGAGTGGCACCGGGGGCAAAGGGTGAAGTGTCCCGCCCAAGGACACAACGGCAGCGATTTTTGGATGGTAAGAGGCGGGGAGCGAACCTGCAACCCTCAGGTTTCTGGCACGGTTGCTCTACCCACTACGCCATGCCGCCCAAACTATGTCTCCCGGCTGGCCTGGGAACGCCTCGGGATCCCCCGGGAGGAGCTGGACCACGTGGCTGGATGGGGAGAGTTTGGGCTTCCCTGCTTAGGCTGCTGCCCCCGTGACCCGACCTTGGATAAGCGGAAGAAGATTGATGGATGGATGGATGGAACGACAAACGTGTCAGGCCACATATGACAACAGGACCAAAATCAAATATGGCGATGATTGAGTAATTGTTACTTTGTTAAATGGATAAGCAGTCGAGGGTGTGGAGCTGACTGGTGCACTAGTTGGTCTACATGGACGCGTTCCTCGCAAGTCCTATCATAAAATGCAAGCTTAGCCGAGCAACAAGGATGCATATTTATCCGGGAGAGTCCAGATACCAATTTCCTTGACCCAGTCACACACAAATAAGTTGTGGACCTCCATTATTTTCAGAGTTTTCACCTGTTCTGTCGTGTAGAATCACGTCAGATCGACAGAACCAAAGTATAAGGATCTATTCCATTGCACAGCTGGATTTTATGCTGGCATCTGCTTTTTCCAGGAAGATCTAGTTCCCTTTGTTTAGTCAGATAGTTCCCACGCTGCTTGCTGCACAACAGACATCTTGACTGTTGTGCAGCTGGTTCTCACTTCCGGGAAGAAGTCACTTTGTCAAAATACAAGCAATAAAAGGTCATTTGTCATTTTGATCTATTCATTTGATTGAACCCAAACCCTACTTTTCAGTATTTGACTCTTTAGTTTGCTTTTATTTGAGAGACATTATGTCAATGCTGTGTGGTCTTTCCTTTGTTATTGGTTTCGCTTATGGTGCCAAAAACGATACGAGAGAAAAAAACACTTCAAAGCCTCAATGTGTATTTCAAGGAACAAGTTTATACATATGAAGTTTCCTTCATATGTATAAAACCATATTTTACCATCAATTCAACTATTTTTTTAAATGTACCTTACATTTAAGTTGTTCTACTTTTCCTTACCAATTTTTATTAGTTACACTCAAACTATTAATCAAAGCAAAAGAATATGAATCAAAGCTTCTTTCTACCTTCGGGTACAAATAAAGAAATATGACCTTGAACTTGAACTTTGATTAATGGTTGCATCACTAGAAAGTATAACAAACATCATGTTATGAAACACAAATATTATACATCATAATTAAGGGTGACAGTTATCTCATAGCAGTTAGCTGGTCAAGATTAAAGAGTGATGAAAACTACCTGAAGAAGTTTCTAGTTAGTTGTCCGCTCCAAGAGGCAAACTTTTGCTGGTGTGAAGAGATTGGAAGGAAGACGGAGAATGAGGAGACTTTCACTGGAAGAAGAATCCTCTCTGTTGAAAGTTAAAAGAGTCATTGAATGAAAAGTCAAATCAAATCAAGCTTTATTTATAAAGCGCTTTTCATACATAAAAGAAATGCAAAGTTAAAAACAATACCCCGGTGACCCATATTCCCCATTATCACGTACGTACGCACGGACACACATACCAAACACAAACACACACAACATACACACGTATGCAACTATATGGACCAATGATTGCATGGCTGAGTACAGAGGAGCCAGGTGAGTAAACACTATCACATCTGCACCAGGAGGTCATCAGACCATGGCCACCAGGACCCTGACACAAAGCACGGCCCATAACCCCTGAGGCAGATGGATCATCTGAGGAGCGTTGGAAAATAAAAATAATACAACTTGTAAAATAGTAAGAAGCATGTGTAGAAATAAACAATAAAATAGAAAATACATTTAAAAATATATATATATTTATATCTATATATATATACATATATATAAATATACATATATATAAATATACATATATATATATATATATATATATATATTTATATCTATACATATATATATACATAT